>NC_053155.1:303572523-303670023 GCF_016835505.1 Polypterus senegalus
TGCTATCTTTGTTAATTAAAATGTACTTACTGTGCACAGTTCGTAACAAGTGATGTTGTGTCAAATGGTCTTTATTTGCATTATGTACGTGTGTCCCAGGCTGTTTTTTGAGGTACATTTGTCAGTTCATTTATTTGTTAATTGATTTTCTGTTTAGTTGAACTATGTTCAGGATATACAAAATAACTAGAATATGTATAATCTTTATTAAAAAGGTATTCTAATGTTTAAAATTTCATTTATTTAATCCACCGACTCATTTCTACTTTACTAATGTTGTAATCTAGGCCTTCAAATTTAAAGCGTTCAGTCTTGGATTCAAGAGCACTACTAGCAATTAATGAGATAAGCATTTACAACAAAAGTCATGAAGCACTTTTTTGTATTACGGGTTTAGAGAGTTTTGAACAAACTAGCAAGATTTGTAGTTTGAATAAAAACCTGGATAATTTTAATCACATGGTAGAAACTGTAAGCATTGGGTAACATTTAGCTGCGTTCTGCGACTAAGTTAACTGGTATGAACGTTGGAGCTTCATCTAAGAGTCAACTGTTTTTTTTTTTTATATATTTGTAACAAAGAGTCATATTCAAAAGTAACAGTGACAATAGAATGCAATTACATGTGTTAGTCGACTGCCTTAAATATGTGCTTTAAAACAGTCCCTTACAATGGAGTTAGGGTTAGGGTAAACAGAGCACAAAAAGGTTTGTGGTGGCCCTAGTACCTTTTATAGACAGCAGACTCCGAACGTAGGTTTACTGTTGTGCGTATGGAAAAAGACATGCAGGTTATGATTATTACAATAGCTTTGCTAACTCCATAGCTTTATTAACTTTTAACTGAAAAGAATGTCACAATGGCAAAGTACACTTCGGTACAGTCTCGTAAGTGCTCAAATTGACGGCCTTCATTATTTACACACTCTTGCACACTTTGCCACAGAGTTCATTCAAGACAAAAATGAAGACAAATGATAAAGTAAAAAATAAAATAATTAATTAATAAATAAATAATACAAGAATAAATTCTTTGTTTTGCATACTCACAATTGTAAATCTGACTTTGTCCATTCCTGTATTTGCCATCTCTCTCTACATGCCTCATACACCTTACTTCATACTCCTCCAAATGCGACTCACACTCCTTTTTTTTTCAAAGAGTACAGCAAAATAAATATTAAAAGCAAAACTAACATGAGCTAAATTGTAATGTGGAATATTTCATTTTTTTTTTTTTTTGCAATTTGGTTTTCAGTTGCACACTTTCATGATTATGACTTTGCATTGTTTAACATGATTGAAAAAGCTGGTCACACAACTTTCTCCCTGTTCTAATTACTCGTCGTGATATTACATTTATGTTTCATGATTCACTTTCATAAATAACAAAACAAACTTATGTGGTTGATTGACAGAAGTAAATGTGTTACAAACGTTCATTAAATGTGTAAGACTTCAGATGAACAGGCATGTCAGGTTTCTTGTCCATCAATATTTTAGGGCCGCAGGTATCTGTGTTTCCTGGTATAAATAAAAATCAGATGAATGTTTTTGGCTATCTTGTCTTGTTACTTGTTAGGAATGCATATTCTTCTGGTAGTGTTTAAGAAACAATCAGCACAGGGTTGTTGCTTAATTTTGGAACTCCGCTTCGGCGGTCATTAGGGTAGTACTAATATACTCCAGATCATTCGTGCACTAGATCTATTGTTTGTTCTTTTTCACAGACATTCTTGTTTTATTATTACAGCAGCATACATGCTCATTTGTTTTGTCCCTGGACTGAAAATGAATTTTTATTAAAGAGAGCAGCTTCTGATTAAACACCCAACAAAGAAATACTTTGTAGTAGAACACCATAATCCACTACTGTGTGAAAATGGATCCAGGGGTGATCAATTGGACTGCACGCTCAGCTTGATATACAGACCCATACCTATTGATGAAGAAGAAACCCTTGGGGAGATGAAAAGATTTTCGAAAGCATGTCAGATGTTAAAAGTATAGGAGGCAGCCCTGCTGCGTGTAAATAGGCAAGAGAGAGAAAAAACAGAAGTTAGTGAAATGAAATATGAATGTTTGAACATGAAACATACGAAGAAGCACAATGGAGTGCGAATGCTCATTAGGTGTTTAACAACACATTACTATAAAGGTCTTTGAACTTGCTGAACATCCCAAAACATTGATATGTTTAAGTAATCAAGATCTATCTATCTATCTATCTATCTATCTATCTATCTATCTATCTATCTATCTATCTATCTATCTATCTATCTATCTATCTATCTATCTATCTATCTATCTAATATCCTGCCTACTATACCAAAACTCTATCTATCTATCTATCTATCTATCTATCTATCTATCTATCTATCTATCTATCTATCTATCTATCTATCTATTCTGTGACAGTATGTAGTGGACTTCTGATAGTCTCATTCTATCCCACATCCACATACATTTTAAGTTTATTAGTGAGACTTAATTGGCTTTGTAACAGTGAGTGAGTTTACATGCACTTTAATAGACAGATAGATACTGTGACCTGTAGGGGGCATCAGTAAGCTCCCCAAACCCTCAGACACACCAACACAAATCCCAGGTTCAGTTTTTAATTTATTTTGACCAATAGCCCTCTACTCAGGTTATTTCTTTAAGCACTCAGACAAGCCCAATTTCTTCTTCTTTGTCCTCTTTCCTTTCCTTCTTCCTGTCTTTCCACTCCTTCAGGTGAGTTTCATCTTTCTGACTCACTGAATGGAAGTGAGATGACTCCTTTTCTGCAGGACCTAGGAGTACTGGGATGTCACGGCCCAGACTCTGGGCATTGTTTTCTGGACTGTGGAAAAAGAAGAGAATACCGTTCGCGTCGGCGCCCCCTCTCGCTCCAGAGTGGCAGTGTTTTACTTCAGTTGAGCTTGTCCCCAAATACACATGCATGACAAAAGTCAAACGTGCGGCTTTTATATTGAAATTGCTGCACTGCTTGTAATGCATTACATTTTATAATTTGTAACTCTAGTCTATAGCATATTTAGTTACTTTATTTATGTAAGTAATGAGTAATTTAACTAAGTTAATTTTAAAAGTGATCGGGAGACACAGGCTCCATGCCTGTTTTCATTTTGATGGTGGCCGATGATGACTTTTAATTCTTTTTTTGTGCAGTTTAATGACATTGGGGCGTTTTCCGAAATAAGAACTCCGTATGTGGAAACCCACCAGTTAAAGGGGGCCTTTAAGAAACCAGGATTCTGCCTTATACAAGTTTACTCACCGTAACCTGCTTTTGTGTGTGCATGCAAGCGCATTCAGTGAATGAGGGAGTGCCCTGTAATGGAGTGGCACTCCATGCCTTGCTCCTGATGCTGCCAGGGTATACTACAGCTTCCCACATCCCTGCAATAGAAAAATTGGATCAAGAATAGAATAAACAGACATAAAGATATTTACAGCGCACACGGTGAAAAGGCATTGGTCTGCGTCTGAATTTTTACAACAGGCCTGCTTGTGATAGCAGAGACCCGGTATTTGCTTTTATGGAAGGCTACACACTCCATATTTCTTCAAGACAGACGTAGAGAAGACACGGCTCAGCAACATTCTGTGAAATATGTTGCAAGGCACAGGACGTTGTGGTCCATTTCAGTCCACTCAAAGCGCCTTGCTTCATAGGCTCTGTCAATAGGGACCTACTGACATCCCATTTCCTTTTTTTCCCCCTTTACCTTGCCTTGCTAGCTTCTCCACTGAATTGTGTCAGAAGTAATTTGAGGCCTTGCGTGAAGGCCTGCAGAGGCTGACTGATTTTTGTGAGTCAGACTTTGTTTCCAGATTATTAACTGTCTCATGGTTAGGTAGACAAAGGCTAACATTCACAATGCAGTGGGAATAGTCTAGGCCGTTGGTCTCTGATTAAGAAGGAGGCAAAAAAAGAAAAAAGGCGTCAGTGGGGCTGATGTTGAAGTCGGCAATAAAAGAATAACAGAGCAGCCACATGTTCATTTTGATTATAGTTGAGAACAAGTCTTATGTGTTCTGGTATTGTAGCTGCGAAACAAGCTGAAATAAATAGTACAAATGTGTAATTTATCATTTGTTTTTCAAAGACCTACCCTCGGGATTATGAGGTCTTCACTGGTGGAATGTCCATTAATCACTGCCTGTGTGAAATGTGATGAAAAGCATAAGGGAAAAATACAAGACTTCCTCTCACATATCCATATGCTCAAGATTCAGAGACCCCGTGTCGAAGTTTTGGCAGCAGGTGGGTGTCGCACTGCTCTATAACATGCGGTACCATTCTCAAACCCGACTCATCCATTGCATTGCATTGGGTTTCAAGGCAGGATACAGTTCTGGAGAGACAAGAAGTGATAATAATAGTAATAAAAAGTCTGATTTGGTGTAAGCCACTGGAATTCTGGGTGTTTAGAAGAAATGCAGTGTCTTACTTCATAATGTAGAAGTACTTAATAAACAAGAATAACTGCATCAGGAATTTGAAATATTAAAACGGGTTCTTAAGTCTAAGTGTACATGATTATAATAAAAATTTGTCATTTTTGCAGTCTGATAGAAGTCTGTAGAGGGCCAGGTTCCTAGTAAAGGATCAAAAATCAAAAGTAATATCACGGACGTTGAAATGCTCTAGTATGATACCCACTTGGTTTAGTTTAGAATAGATCATTTCTAACCTTCTAACCTTAGAGGGCTAAGACCACCAGTAATGAATAAACTATCAAAAATATCATGTTCATAATGAGAAATCTCGAAATAGCATAAAGCGACACTCCACACGCCTACACTACCGATCCCCAAAGTTTTATGAACTTTGACCCCTCGTGTCCCATTAGGACAACAGGATGGACAACTTCAAGTCCTCCTAATCATTTTTGCTGACAACATGTATTGGTTTACGCTTTATCATTAAGGCTATAACTTCCTGCACGAAATATGGTCTAAAAATGACCTAAAAATGACAGTTTTCTGATTCTTCAAAGGCCAGAAATAGTATGGAATACCAAAAAGCTTAATGTCTTGCATGTCTAGAAATGAGTCAATTAGTGTATCTATCACATGTGAGGGTTTTCTCATACCCATGAGTCACGAGTAGCCAGACAACAAAAAGTGAAGTGACTTCAAGGCATTAAAACGTAATTATTATGAACTCAGAACTGTGAATCTGTCTCTTACTGGTTCTTCATTAAAATTTAATTATTTTGGGTCAGGTAGGGAGTTCCGGACCACTGTTACCCTAAACTGGTCTCATGAGTGAACGTACACTTTTTAGTTTAGAATGCCATCTTGCAAATTCCTTCTGTAGAAAACTTCAGTTTTGCGTCTGATAACAGTTTTTTGCAAGGGAAGGGAGATGTTGGATAATTGATTTGAATTGCAGTTTTCTGACAGCAGGCATCCTTTCTGTATTCCGTCATGGGGAATATTGTTTTTTTTTTCCTTGAATTGACCTCGTATAAAGTGATATTAGTCTACTTTACTTTGTCTAATTTTACATAGAAAATTTCCATTTGAAATGTACACAAATGAGACCTAAATACAAATGTTTGAATTTGACCTAAGCTTCAGAAGTTTTGCGGCTAGGTTACATCAAAGTTTTATTCTAAAAGGTGACTTAATCATAAGCCATTGCTGTCCCTTGAATCCAGTGTCATGTGTCTGAATCCCGTTCCTGGACATTGTGTGTAAACCGACTTGCGATAAATTCCAGATCTCTAATGTTCTCTAATGGCTACCATTGACCACGTTTATTGTTATTCTGACACACCCAATGAAGTTTGGACACTCCAAAAATTCAGATCACATAATTATTTCAAATGATGAAGCATTGATTAGCACAGTTTTGCATGAATCTAGCTTCTGGTGTAGAGTTAGCATATTCTCTGTTCAGGTTTTCTTCCCACATCCCCAACCACATGCAGCTGAGGTTGATTTTCGATTTTAGCATTGCGTGAATCTTCCCTATGATATACTGGTGCCCATCCCTGAGCTTGTTCCTACTGTTCACCTGACTGCTTCTGGGATTGACTCCACCTCCCCAATATCCTTGAACTAGATTATGAGGTTTACAAAAGTTATGTTTTTAATAGATTCTTCTTGCAAGGACTTCTGGTAAATATTGCAACCTTAATTTGTTACTCAACCCTTTTAACTCATGTCGTGTGAACAGACATTTCAACCACAGGTTGTGGTTTCCAAATGCGAAAGGCATGTTGTGCCCTAACCCAAAACCATGCACTGAAAATTAGTTGGTAGAAGGTTTAATACCATAAGTCATGACGAGCCAGGATTAGTTCAAGGACACACTGCCTGTGCATAAGAGGGGAGTTGGGGTGTCATAGTTTCAGGGCCATTGGTCCAAGGAGATACAGGGCTTGCCAAGAGTTCAAGATCTCTCTTTCCATCAACACCATCCAGAGAGCTCACCCAAATTGCCACACACAATGTGAAGAACCCCCTAACTATTTAGGCAAACTGGGTGTGTGGACGTCTAGCAAGAAAAGTTGCAGTCATTCAAGTTGCCACAGTCCGTTTTGCTTTGCTTCTGCTTTAGGCCCAGTAAGAAACTTGGGTTTGAGGTTTTTGTATATTGTGTGAATGAACATTTGCTGCCACTCTTCTGCTTGTCTGGAATTCTGTCTAACTAAAGATAAGAGAAGGGGGGAAATATTTTGGGTAACACTCTTGTTCCGATACTGCATCTCTTACTCATTTACTCTTGTGTAATCAGAACTTAACAAAGGCGTCTTTGGGTCTTCATAACACTTTCATATCAGTAGGTCGGTTATTCCCCTCTGTGCTGTGTGGAGTATCGACACGATAGCAAAATTCCTTGATAATTGGAAGGATTCACAGGTCTTACACTAAATATGTAATATCAAGAGAAACATGTCTCAGTTAAGTCACCTCAGACCACTCCAAAGTGTCGTTTTGTTAGTAGCTGACATTGCAGAGAAGAATAAACACTTTACTGCTACTTTGTAAGTGTTATGAAGACCCAAAGAAGAGTTTGTGAAGGTCTTGTTACATAATAGTAAATGAGTAACATGCATTTTTGCAGTTCCTAAACTAAAATGTCATCGATATTTTAACTACAGACACTATCAATCCTGGTTCAATTTGAAGTTAATCACAACTGGAGCTGCAGGCAACAGCTGTATCTCCACAATAATCTGGTAACTGAGATACTTAACTCTACACAGAAAATCTTAGTGAGGATAGGGTCACAATTGGACCCTCCAATGAAAAAACACCCAGGGTTGACTTACTATTGTATGTGTTTTAAGAAAAATTAATTTACTGTATTAGTTAACTTATTAGGTGACATGTGCACGCACTCACATTTTGGATGGTCTAGTGTAACGTTTTGGGTTGTGGAGCACTGGCCCCTTCTAGCTCAAGTCAGACCTCACAAATGAATTAAATAAGGAGGGACCCTCATCATTACATGCCTTCTGTGATTTGGGGTCCCTCATTTTCTTAGCCTTTCCCATCATTCTTCACTTCCAGTCATGTGCCACATTTTACATTCACAGTGTACTATAAATATCTTTGTTTTCCTACTTTCACCAGACACATTATATGGCATCCTTAGAAAAATCTTTTCCAGCCATTGCATATGCCCTGGTTTGGCGGGTGTTTTCTCATCAGTGATTCTGCGTCTCTTAAAAGCTTCATCCTTAACGCATTTAATTGCCCCCTCTTTTTTTCTCTTGAAAGCTTCCACATTAAGTGACGTGAGAGATCATTTGCTTGATAAAATATTTACTTTCCTCAAATGATAGCTCAAAGGATCACAAAGGAGTACGTTGTCTGATTTCATCGGAAATTTCTTTTCCTTTGTCCTCCTGTTTCATGTAGTAGAAGAGAAGTGGATAGTGTTTCAGCCAAGTCCCATAATGCTTCTCACTATTGTTCCAAGTGCTGCCTTTGTAAAAGAGGGCAATTGCATGAAATCAAATGCAGTTACAATGTGGCAGACTTGGAGTTTAATGGCATTCCTTGTATACGGTATGATAACAATGTGACATTAGTTTTGCCCATTCAGTTTGAAAACGAGAGTTGTTTTTTTCTTTCAAGTCCTAATACATATTTAATAAAGATAATAATACCATCAATTAAACTTTCAGAGTCCCCCGTAAACTGACCAATGTCTATTTGCAGGGTATTTTAGGGGTGCACTATGCAAACACAGGAGAATGAAGGCTTTGTACACTCTTAAAAATAAAGGTGTCAGAGCGGTTCTTCAGAGTGATGCCATAGGGGAACCATTTTTGGTTACCAAATGTCCCATTCACATAAGGTTTCCAGAAGGAACCTTCATTTATTTAGATCTATAACAGGATGTATACAGTAAATAACCATGAATAGATGGTAATAGATTTGAGAAATACAGTTAAGTCATACATTTAAAAGGACTCTTCCTGCGTATAGTTACACAGGCTAAGTCCAGGTTCTCTTAATCTGTAAGTGTCCTGCTAAGCAGCCTACCATACATTAATGATTTTGCAGTTTTTTTCTGCATATTAGAAAGTTTTTCAGAGCACAAGAACCAATTTTATATGAAGAGAACCCTTCCCAGGATGGAATGGTGGAAACACAGAATCCTATAAAAAATGATAAAAGGCCACTATAGAATCATTACATTCAAGTGTATATATTAGACTATCAACACCAAATCTTATGTTTTTAATCAATTCTCCTTTCAAGGATTGCTTCTAAATATCGCAGTCTTAATTTAACTCATGGGAATAGACACATCGACCACAGGTTGTGGTTTTCACATGTGAAAGAACATGTGGAACCAGGGATAGAACATTAGTTGGCAGAAGGTTTGAGAACATAAGTCATGATGAGCCAGGATTAGCTCAAGGACATGAGAGGGGAGTTGGGGTGTCGTTGTTTCAGGGCCATTGGTTCAAGGTGATACAGGGCCTGTCGAGAGTTCGAGATCTCTCCTTCCATCGACACCATCCAGAGAGGTCACCAAAAGTCCCACACACAATGTGAAGAGTCCCCTAACTATTTAGTCTAGAAATGGTGAGTCTTTAAAGGCAGATGTCTGGAAAATGTTGTCTGTAGAATTGAACTTTTAAAGGTTGTTGGTCAGTGGTCTATGGAGGGTCCTGCATCCCTGTAGACACTCAAAGGCCTTGGCATAGAGTAGATGGAGTGATGGGCTGTCACATCACCCACTAGTGAAGAAGCCATTAGGTATAACAGAAGTCAGGGAAACACATATTAAATAAATCACACCAGAGTCAGGAAGAGAATGGAATACACCTAAGGGTATTGCCTCTAATATTTTTTTTTCTTTAAAGACTACTTTTGTGGTTTCCAATAAGCTAAGAATAAAAATACATTTTTGTTGCTTAGGGGTTCACTGTGCCAATATACTCTTACACACTGATTACTTGTTATCAGCCTTATCTATCTCACAGCACCCTGGGCTTGACCTTCTGTGCAAGTGGGAGGCAAAGCAAGAAATTCAGCTGTTTTATTTTACAAATTAGAGATGATTTCATTAAGTTTGAAGGCCTTAAAATGAGGGACTAATTAAAATGTCTTTGTTTTCTTGCTAAGTGTTATGCACCACTTACAAAAAAAAAAGTAAATTCATCGATTGATTGATATGAAAAGCAAGTGTATTTTTTATATAAAAAATAAAGGTAGTCAGATATGAAATGATGTGAAAGCTAAAAAGACGAGTGCTTTATTAACAAAAGATCTGGGTATGTAGGCACAACCTTGAAAGTGAAGGTGCCTAAGAAACTTTTGGGAACCACTCTGAATGCTCTACAGAGAAGAACCATCTACCTGAAGGTTCACAAAATGAAGCATATATTTTAAATCTGTGTGAAATTCCAGTAAGTTCATCATTTAAAAGGAATGAGACAGGAAAAGTTCAGGCTTTCTTGATTTGTTGTATCCTACTAAGTAGTTTACTGTACACTAAAGACTTGATATACACGATTAAAATAGATACATTTGCAAGGCACTATTTATAGTAAGATAACCATAGATATAAATTAGTAGAGTATACTGTATATGATAGAGGGATTTTAAATGTACTCTATCATATGTGTGTATATACAATATATATATATATATTGTAAAAGATACAGACACAAACAGCATAAAGGTTTGGGGTTTGCCGGCCCCGTATATTGTAGAAATTCCACAATAAATCAAAAATGGTCAAAATATAAACAAAACAGTTCATATGCGCGACACCTTCAGAGGCGTCGGCGGCCATTTTATAGAGGAGGGGCCGGAAGTGGAGGAATGCTGGGAAGGAACCGTGAGGGAGCATGGGATTGCTGATGTCAGGAAAGATGGCGGAGGAAGGCCGGAAGTGGACGTACTGCGGGCAGGCTATGATGACGGAGCGTCTCTTTTCCTGGAAGACAAAGGAGAAAGGTTAGTACGCCGCCACACCCAGCCGGCGAACGTCTTTCGAAGCGGTGTAAGATCCGTCCGCGGCCTCCTACTCGCGCATGCGTGACAATATATATATATATATATATATACACAGTATATTGTAACGTGTGAGTCCCTGTCTTACACCCCAAAATTCAAGGCTGAGTCTCAGTAGTTAAGCAAAACCAACTTTCTTCCAGTTGAAACAGGAATAGCACGGATATTTATTGTAGTGGGATCTACCACTCTCCTATACACAGACACAGCAAACAGGCATAGCCAGGAACCAGGTCATTGGCCAAGTTATATGGTTCCCTACAGTTATAATATTCCTTGCATCACCCATTGACGTGAGGTGCCGCTCATAGCGTGACCTCAATCTTTTAATGCTATAGTGGTGGGAGCCCGTTTTTGCCCTGGCCCCAAAAGAGTTTAGAAACCTTACAATATATATTTGTGTGTGTGTGATGCAGTATCTGCCAAATAATACAAAGAGTACACAACCATTGCCTCGCCCTTATTGGGGCTCATCAGGTGTACAAATTTTTTGTATCCCCTCATCACATATCTATAATCTGCTTCTCACAACTGAGAGGACGTGGCGGATATTTGCTGACTGGCCATCCTACCACAAGTGTTACCTGGTAGGTAACCACCTAATAGTGAATAATAAACTTTAAAAGAGTAGTGTGGTGGACTGGCGCCCTGCCCGGGGTTTGTTCCTGCCTTGCTTCCTGTGTTGGCTGGGATTGGCTCCAGCAGACCCCGTGACCCTGGATGATGGATAGATGGATGGATATTATAATATATATAATAAAATGCTATTGTCTTTGTGTACATGTCTGGATTCCTCTGAACAAACTGATTGGTTGGTTTGGCTTTGATCTGATTGGTCAGTTTGACTTTGATGGTGCAATCAAAAGAGGAAGATATTGAGACACATGAGAAAGAGTAAAGGCATAGGAGTGTTGCCTTCAAACACAGAAAATATTTGCAAGAATACGAGTGTTGTTTTCACAGAACACGTAATGGGGGCCCATCTACTGTTGGTGGTACAGTAGTTAAAAAGCAGACAGAAGATGAGGAAGGCAGCCTGGAATGACAGACTCTGAGAAGCAGGCTGTACAGGAATGTGATTGAGAGATACTGAAGAACGGCATATGAGGAATGCTGAAATTACACACTGGGCAAAAGATATCTAATATTTTTAAATTTGTTCACTTAACTGTCTCTGTCAAGTAGCATGGCTAGGATAATATAAGGACTAACATATGAAGGCCATTGTGTAAATTAAATGAAACATCAATGGTTCCTTGTAAAAGTAATAAGAAAGAAAAGTCAGTAAAAATCTGAGATATTGTACATGGGTACATTTGAAAAGTGTTTTTTAAAATAAACATTTCTGTGCGTATGGAGACTAATGGAACTATTTATTTTTATATATTCTTATATTTGTATACAGTATACACTATATGTATGAGACAAAAAAGACATTATTAATCCATTTTTATACTCCCCTTTCACACAGATTAACTTGATAATGTGAAAATTTCGTTCTTCCTTACATAAAGTTTAATATACATTGTGTGTTCAATTATTTCAGAACAGTCTCACTGCATGGGCTAGCACTGTCAGCTATTTAAAATGAAAACAAAGGACTATAAAATACTTATTGATTTAACTGTTTGGAGACCGTTTGTGCGATTTAAGAAAGTGGAAATTGCATTCATGAAGGTGGAGACTCGGACATTGTAATGAGGCCCATTTAATTTTCAGAACGATGTCCTATAGATAGGCACAGCAGCTGAGCCACACTTTAATTTGACCTGTCAAGGAACTCCTAAAATGTAATGGAATGTTTTCCCAATGGAAATCGGTAATAAAGTAAATACTGTCTGTCTAAAGCCACTTTATTTAAATTTGTGAAAGTAAAAAACATGGCTGTGTTTCTTTGTTCTTTTGTTTTATTGTGTGATCAAAGTGGAATAGTAATGTGGAAGATGTATTATTGCTATCTATAATAGCAAAGTTCTAGTAGATGATTTAGTATTATTTTATTGTTGTTGATTACTTGATGATGTTTTTCTGTGTGTATGTGTGTACTTGTATATACATAAATAAATGTGCCTGTATTTACATTTATGTGTATGTATACATATGTAGAATATGTAATACAACTATATACTATATATGTATGCACATTTAGTGGGAATCTAGAACATACTAGCCATGTAGGTGAAATGTTGACAACCATTAAGAGGTAATTATAGATCATATAATAGACAGAAAGACACTATATGATGGATGGATGGATGGATAGATAGAAAGGTACTATATGATAGATAGATTGATAGAAAGAAAGGCACTATATTATAGATAAAAAGGCACTATATAATAGACAGAAAGGCACTATATGATAGATGGATGAATAGATGGAAAGACAGAAAGGCACAATATAATGGATAGAAATGCACTATATGATAGATAGATAGATAGATAGATAGATAGATAGATAGATAGATAGATAGGCACTATATAATAGATGGATGGATGGATGGATGGATGGATGGATGGATGGATGGATAAACAGATAGATAGAAAGGCACTATGTAATAGATAGATAGATAGATAGGCACTATATAATAGATGGATGGATGGATAGATAGGCACTACATAATAGATGGATGGATGGATGGATGGATGGATGGATAGACAGATAGATAGAAAGGCACTATGTAATAGATAGATAGATAGATAGATAGAGTTTCTGTGTGTATAAAATGCACTACTGCTTCATGAGTCCATCATTCTGGGTTCAAGTTGCATCCCAGGTTATTGCCTGTGTGAAGTATGAAATGCTTCCTTGTTTTTCTCCCAATCCAACTCTCACCCCCAAAGATGTGAACTTTTGACTAATTTCGACGATTCCGAATAAGTCCCAGTGCGGCACAGCATATCGCCAGCCCAATTATAAACACTGGTGTCTATCCTTGCTACATTAGGAATCCATGCCAATCTTTTTGAATGAGCACACAAGCATAAATTGCCATTGGTATAAAGTAGCCCCAGTTGCTTTTCTTGATACACTTCTGCTAAATAAGTTGTTGGCAGAAAGTCCTCAGTATTGTTGTGTCACAGAGAGGATGTGCAGCGTTGTTCATAATGGCCCTCAGATTTATTTTCATTCTCTCTTTCACTACGACCTCCCGGGGGTCCAGAATGTGTCACATAGCAGAGCTTGTTGATTCGGTGGGCCTCTCTTGAAGTGACGTTACCAGCCCATCACGCCACAGTGTAGAGAATCTCACTGGCCATCACAGAGTTATAGAAGATGTGAAGGATGTCACTTCCCACAATAAAGGAATACAGTCTCCTAATAAAAAACAGCCTGCTCTGCCCTTTCTTATATAGTTCCTCTGAGTACAGTTTTATGCATATAAAAGATATATTAGTTATAATGCTCACATAATACTCCTCTGTGTTACGACCATATGGCCCTGGATTAGATTAAGCAGGTTTTAAAATGGTGCGTCATGTCATGTATGTGTTTTGTTAGACTTCTATACATATTTTATTCTTTATGCAGCAGACACCTTTAAATAAACAGCAAACCATAACAGATGGACAGATAGATTATACTTGATATACAGTAGATACAGTATGAGGGATTAGAAAGTATATTAGCCAACAATTTTATTTTATAAGCCCTCAAGTGAATGTCTTTTTTGAGAGATGTGCAGAGTCGTGTGTGTGTGTGTGTGTCTGTGTAGTCAAGCTTATAGGACACTGGTCAGAAAGCAGCCATGGGTCAGTAAGTATGTAGGGGTCATTGTGTCTGTGCGGACTGTGCCTTGGCAAAGAAGTAACGGCACTGGCAAGTGTGATTGTCCTGAGTGAGCTCTTGTCATAGGATTAATGGTGGAGCTTTACAGTGTTGTGATGCTGAGTGTAAGGAGGTGACCTTTAGGTTGTGATTATTGTTTCAGTGCTTTATTTCCTCCCACATTAAGCCTGCATTTTGTACGATGGAGCGTGTTAAGCTCAAGATTATGGAGAATGAACAGATCTGCTTGAAAAAGCTTTGAGGTTGAGTGATCCACCCTACTACTTTATCGATTTGTATTCCACATGGTCTCAAGATTGGTTTTCATTGTTAAGTCTTTTCCCTAAAGACATCCCACCTCAAATATTTTATTTATGTGTGTGATTTGCCTTTTGGAGCCACTCATTTGAACACAGTCTAGAAATGAGTAGACGTCACCCTGAAATGAGAAGCATCTGGAAGCATTGTGGTGCACTTCTGAGGAGTACAGATAAAACTCTTAAGAACTCCTTATGTGTGTGTGTGTGTGTGTGTGTGTGTGCATGTCCACCAGTTTTCCTATGTGCTACTGCGTCTTCTCCATATGTTATGACTTTCCTTTAATCATAATGTTCTGCTGCTGAGGTTTACAGTGGATGGTGTAATCAGTCTGGATCTGCTTGGCGTTGCAAGAACTGTTCCCATTGAAAAGCGAGTCCAGGTGAAGTGCCACAGAGTTTTTTTTTTTTTGCATGGTGTCAAATAACATAAAGAAAGAGCTCTCTAATTCAGTGCAGAGAACCTATCACTTATGCCAAGTATCAGTTCAAGACATTTACGCCAACTCTAGGATGCTGTGATGTCATGCTGAGTTTGTACTTTGTATAGTCTGCGGAATTCTATCTGTCAGTTGAGATAAATAGGAACTTGGAAATCAAAGTTCCCACTTCCTTTTCCTGTTTGGGATTGGCTTTTTAGTTTTTTTTTTTTCTGTGCCCAAGCCATGTGCTGTTTCTGCTTGACAGTTAGGAGCACATGCAAGAATCTGGACTATCATTTAAATCAAGAAAATTATACCTCAAGTAATGAAGGGATACAAAGGCTAAATCATGCCAGAAACAGTTCTGTGGTTAATTGGTGAATATGTCTAGAAAGAGAAACCATAAAATATTTTCATCCATCCATTATTGAATCCAGTTTTGTAGTTCTTGAGAACAGGTTATAGATAGATAGATAGATAGATAGATAGATAGATAGATAGATAGATAGATAGATAGTAAAAATGAAATACCTTGACAGAGGAAGAGGTTTGGGGCAGCCACCCCTATTCTTAAATAAGGCTGCAAAACTGACAAATAGGTAGTACAGTAGAGTGCAGATTTAAGTCCAAAACACAGCTGAGAGCTGAAGGAGGTTGTCTGGCTTTTAAGGCAAGTTGGCAGAAATGACATCATAGGGACTGGAACAGCAATTGATGTCTTCGTCCCCGGAACCGCAAGTGATGTCATCAGACCTAGGCAGAATTTCCCGTGTTTGGTCTGCAGAGATAACAGAGAGAATGTTAGTGCACCCCGTCACCCCCTGGTCTGGCGTCCTTAAGCACATGTGTGGCAAAAGATAGATAGATAGATATGCAAGGCACTATATAATAGCTAGATAGCATTGAACACAGAGTAGAAACAAACCTACGCCAAGCCAATCTAAAATCACCATCCCGCTTCTTCTAACACAAAAATACATGAATGAGGATGGAAAAATAGGGCACCAGGAGAAAAATCAGTACAGACACAAGGATAACGTGGGAAGTCTACACAGGCCAAGGTTTGGGAGCTTTGAGACAGTTGTACCAAACACTGTTCCACCATATAATACACTGTATAACCTAATTAAAACAACAAGCAGAATGAAAAATACGACAGATAGATGATAGGGAGTATATAATAGATAGATAGTAATTTTGGTATAGTTCACAGGATAACAGATAGACAGATAGATATGAAAGGCACTATATTATAGATAGATCAATTTGAGAGACACTATATAATAGATAAATAGCAGCTAATAGACTTGTGTCTGGAGAAGGCTGTTTAATTTAAATTGTAAATTATATTGTGCTCATTAGTGGAGTGTGCCCAATAAGAATAAACTGTATAGTTCTACAAAGGTATAATTGCGTATCCTTCATACCACACCTTGCATTTTTGAGGTTTTCTTAATCTTCATAGCCCATTTTCAAAGTTGTCCACAACTCTCCAGTTTACACTTTGCCTGACTTTGCCTATAACTAAAAATGCCACTTGATTGTATTTTCTCAAATAAAGGTTTAAAGAAATGCCCAAAGTATAGCAGATACAGAGTGCCTGCCTCTTGCTGAGTCACAAGTAAAGAAATGGAAAACAAATTCTTTGTGAAAAAGGAATCCTATTCCCAGCAATTGGTTTTCGAGGCATCTCCGAGGGTAAACGATTGTAAAGTGCTCTAAGATTTAATTATTGTTTCCAGGAAGCATCCTAGTGAGGAACATCTTGTTTTGAATAATGTATTGAAAGTGGAGCGGCGATGTCTATTAGTCATAATGCACAAGATTTAGAAAAAAACAAAACAAACAATATTTAGTAAGTAATCCAATAAATTAGCAAAGGAAGTTATTTAAGGGAACTCAGGCATGTTTATGGAAATATATGAGCATTCAATTAGGAAGCGAGTGAACCTTGGAATTGAGTGTTTTTAAATGACGATAGATAAAAAGAAGAGCGTATCAACAATTCATTTGTGTTACAAAAGGGCCGTGTGTTAAGATGAAACACAGTGTTTTAAAAAAGTTGTTTTCTCTTTCTCATGATTAACCCGAATGTGAGCATTATAACTAATATATCTTGTATATATACTGTATATTATATATATATATATATATATATATATATATATATATATATATATATATATATATATATATATATATATATATATATATAATATACACTGTGATGGACGGCTGGGGCCAATGACTGGCTGGAACGCTCCGTCTGCATATAATGGCAGTGGTGCCTCAGATTCCTGCAGGGCTCCATGGGAGATGGAGTTCTCCACAACCCTGTTGGGACCCGGGGTGGCCACCAAGGGGGTGCCACAAGGGTTCCTGAGCCTGTCTGGGCGGTTCTTCAGCCACACCTGGAAGTGCAACTGGAAACGGTTGATCAAGCACCTGGAGCATTTCCAGGTGGACTATAAAAGAAGCCAGCAGCCACCAATCTCTGAGGGCCAGAGTCGGGAGGAGAGAGACAACTGCCAGGAGGAGTGGAGGAGCAAGAATAAGAGTTTATTTGTGTTCTGCTTTTGTGCTTATGGGACTGTGTTAGGGGCTGAGGGACACAGGAAAGATGTAGCCCCCAGCTGAAGAAAAATAAATCTTTTATTTTTATGTGTGCCTCCGTTGTCAGTCTGTGTTGGGTCGGTGCTGATATTGCGTCTTATCACTATATATACTATATATACATGGTCATAGTAAAGGAGAGATTTTCAACAAAACTGAGTGACGTTATGAACAATGCTGACATCCTCTCTGTGACACACCAACACTGAGGACTTTCAGCCAATGAATTATTCAGCAGAAGTGTGTCAAGTAACACAACAGGGGTCTCCTTTATACCTACAGCAGTATGCCTGTTTAACGCCTCACTGGAACTGCCAAGTCAGATTTTCTTTCTTTTTTATTTTCTTTCTTGGTAGTCTTTGTGGAGTTTGTTTGGACTATGGTATGTGTGTCTATCTATCTATCTATCTATCTATCTATCTATCTATCTATCTATCTATCTATCTATCTATCTATCTATCTATCTATCTATCTATCTATCTATCTATCTATCTATCTATCTAAATAGCTTCTGTAAAAGGCCAAATTTTCCCTTGGGGACAAATAAAGTTCTGTCTCTCTTTAATATTAATGTCTTTAGGTAGAAAGAATGCACAATTGTGATGGGTGGTCTTCTTCCCACTGGACTGATAATCACTTAAACATGGGGGATATTTTAGAAAAGTAGAGTTGAATCATATGTTTTAGTTTGATAAATTCCACATTTTTGGAAAAAGAAAGAGACATTTCAGTTTTGATTGTAAAACAATTTCTAATTTTTGAGTTTTTCTTATGTGACATACTTTATTATTTTCACATCATTTTTAGAAAAGTGTCTCAAGAATATATAATTAACAATGTGTGTGTGTTTTTTATTTTCTTTAATAGTAAGTTCAACATGAATGTGAATCTATTAAAGTGTAAATGTTATTCTCCATTTCTCCATATTAACGGGCCATTTACTGTATGAGTAAATGTCTTATCAGTTTTGTGATGTTTAATCATTTCTCCTAATGTCAGACACTATTTATATTCTTGAATTTTGCTGAAAATAAATGCTGTCAGATAAAAAACAAAGAAATCACTAGAGATTTGCATTCGCTCCTTTTCCCTCCAGTAACCATTTGACAGTCCGACACATCTAAAATTGGATGCCCTATGACCATTGGCATGTTATTTTATGTGCCAGTCCTAATTAGAAGGCTATTCATAAGTGACGCGTGTTTGATAAAGAGAGGGAAAAAAAAGTTTATGATAAGTAATCATGCACGCGTCGCTTCTCTCCATATTTTTCACACATTTTTGGAAAATGAAAGAAATATAAACAATTAAGATGATTGTCATGACTCACAATTATTACATTATAATTGATTTATGTGTAGTGTTTATTTACGATTGTATTACCCTTGTACAACACTGCAAGATTGAAGTAGAGAAAAATGATTTTAAATGAATTCAGTCAGTCATTCTCCAACCCGCTATATCCTAAGTACATGGTCATGGGGGTCTACTGGAGCCAATCCCAGCCAGCACAGGGTGCAAGGTAGGAACAAATCCCTGGGTAGGGCGCCCGCCCACTGCAGGGCACACACACACACACACACACCAAGCACACACTAGAGACAATTTAGGATCGCCAATCCACTTAACCTGCATGTCTTTGGACTGTGGGAGGACACAGGGAGAACATGCAAACTCCACGCGGGAAGGACCCCGGAAGTGAACCCAGGTCTCCTTACTGAGAAGCAGCAGAGCTACCACTGTGCTACCGTGCTGCCCTTTAAATGAATTCCAACTAGCAATTTCTTTTCTATTCTATTGCAATCGTAGAGGAAAATGATTTTACATGAATTCCAACTAGCAATTTCTGTTCTATTCTATTCTGTTTTTTGCGTAGTAAAAAAGGCTGGCACTCTGCAAGCAATTTTGTTTTTCTTGTTTAATGGATATCACACTTACTATGATAGTAAAACATTAGAACATTAGAAGAATTAAGACGAGAACAGGCCACTCAGCCTAACAAAAAGCTTCCTAGTCCTATCCACTGACTGCTTCTGAAATCACATCGAGTCGGGTTTTGAATTCTCTAAAGTCCTACTGTCCACCACACTACTTGGTCGCTTATTCCAAGTGTCTGTGGCTCTCTGTGTAAAGAAAACCATCTAATATTTGTGTGAAATTTCCTCTTCACAAGTTTCCAACTGTGTCCCCGTGTTCCTGATTAACTCTGGACTAATTTCCTTCATAATTTTAAACACTTCAGTCATGTCACCTCTTAATCTTCTTTTGCTTAAACTGAAAAGCTGTTTTGATCTCTTCTCATAACTCATCCCCTGTGGCCCTGGAATGAGCCTAGTTGCTCTTCTATGGACCTTTTCTAGCATTTAGGAACAAAGAAATGTATAGAATGCTACCGACTTTAGATTATAGTGATCAACAACAACTACAACAACATTTATTTATATAGCACATTTTCATACAAGAAAAAAATGTTGCTCAAAGTGCTTTACAAAATGAAGAATAGAAAAATAGAAGACAAAATAAAAACAAGTCAACATTAAGTAATATAGAATAAGTAAGGTCCGATGGCCAGGGTGGACAGAAAAAAAAAAAAAAAAAAAAACATGTTAAACAGTTACGCAGGAGCAAGACAGAATACATTTGTGTAAATGAGAGGGAGGTCAGTGGAATGGTGAGGATACAAGGAGTAGAATTGGTGAAGGTGGGTGAGTTTAAATACTTGGGATCAACAGTACAGAGTAATGGAGGATTGTGGAAGAGAGGTGAAGAGGAGAGTGACAGACAGGTATCAGTAAGAGTGAAAGGGAAGGTCTACAGGACGGTAGTGAGACCAGCTATGTTATATGGGCTGGAGATGGTGGCACTGACCAGAAAGGAGGAGACAAATCTGGAGGTGGCAGAGTTAAAGATGTTAAGATTTGCATTGGGTGTGACGAGGATGAATAGGATTAGATAGATAGATAGATAGATAGATAGATAGATAGATAGATACTTTATTAATCCCAAGGGGAAATTCACATAATCCAGCAGCAGTATACTGATACAAAGAAACAATATTAAATTAAATAGTAATAAAAATGAAAAGAATTAAAATAAAATTAATGTTCGCATTTACTCCCCCGGGTGGAATTGAAGAGTCGCATAGTGTGGGGGAGGAACGATCTCCTCAGTCTGTCAGTGGAGCAGGACGGTGACAAAAGTCTGTCACTGCAGCTACTCCTCTGCCTGGAGATGACACTGTTAAGTGGATGCAGTGGATTCTTCATGATTGACAGTAGTTTGCTTAGTGCCCGTCGCTCTGCCACAGATGTTAAACTGTCCAACTTTAATCCTACAATAGAGCCTGCCTTCTTAACAAGTTTGTCCAGGCGTGAGGCGTCTTTCATCTTTATGCTGCCTCCCCAGCACACCACCACGTAGAAGAGGGCACTCGCCACAACCGTCTGGTAGAACATCTGCAGCATCTTACTGCAAATGTTGAAGGATGCCAACCGTCTCAGAAAGTATAGTCGGCTCTGACCTTTCTTACATAGAGCATCAGTATTGGCAGTCCAGTCCAATTTGTCATCCAGCTGCACTCCCAAATATTTAAATGTCTGCACCCTCTGCACACAGTCACCTCTGATGATCACAGGGTCCATGAGGGGCCTAGGCCTCATAAAATCCACCACCAGCTCCTTGGTCTTGCTGGTGTTAAGGTGTAAGTGGTCTGAGTCGCACCATTTAACAAAGTCTTTGATTAACTTTCTGTACTCCTCTTCCTGCCCACAATAGCAGTGTCATCAGCGAACTTTTGCACGTGGCAGGACTCCGAGTCATATTGGAAGATAGTATTAGAAATGAGGAGATTAGAGGGTCAACTCAAGTTAGACGGCTGTGAGACAAAGTCAGGGAGGCGAGCTTGCATTAGTTTGAACATGTGCAATGGAGAGATGCTGAGTATATTGGGAGAAGGATGCTAAGGATAGAGCTGTCAGGCAAGAGGAAGGTTTATGGGTGTGGGGAGAGAGGACATGCAGGTGATGGATGTAACTGAACAAAATGACGAGGACTGGAAGATATGGAGAAAGATGATCTGCTGTGGCAACCCCTGATGGGAGCAGCCGAAAGAAGAAGAAGATACAGGAGCAGGTCAGATAAGTGAACTAATTAAAAAAAATATAGCAAAGAAAATAAAAAAAAAATATGATCCAGGCGAGACTTGAACCATAAATGTTGTTGAGTTCCACTCAGATGTGCTACCTTCTGCACTATTCTGCACCCCGACATAAACAGACACGAATATCGCTCTGGTACGGTGGTCTCCCTGCGTGACTTTTCTCCAGAGGCTCCATTTTCCTCCCACTGTTATGCAGGTTAAGTGAATTGGCGATTCTTAATTAGCCGTAGTTGTGTGTGTGGTATGTGGATGGTTGTGTTTGCCCTGTGATGGACTGCCACTCTCTCCAGGGTTTGTTGCTGCCATGTGCTGACTGGGATAAACTCCAGCCCCCATCCCTCACAACCCTGATCTGGATTTAGGGGGTTTATTAAATTACATAACATAATATCACCCTTTATGACTATTAAATGTCTACTATCATCACGGTTTTCTGTCTTTTGTATTTTTAATAATAAGTCATTTCAATGAAGTTGTGTTTTCAGGGCCATGAGATTGATCCATTAGTGAAGGACATTTTTCTTTAGTTTTTCTGCAGATAGCCAAGAATTCCCTGCCTGTCAGTCATTGAGTCAGTCACTGACATGTAGCTTTATATGTCATTATCATAATATGTTGCATTTTACTAGTGGAACACATGGAACTCCAGTACTCAAATAAAAGGGAAGTGAAAATATCCAGCATGCATTGTATTCTAAGAGATCATCAATAGTCTTTTAATAGGTCTGGATGGTTCATACAGAGCAGCGTTTCTTAACGTTTATGGTGTTGTGACCCAGTTTTTCTTCTTTAATTACATTCACGACCATCAAGGGTGGGTGCAATGAGTGCTAATGGTAGGTAGAGATCTCCCCCTTGGTGAAAAGGGCATAAATGTCAGAGTCATTCACTTAGGGAAGAAATTGCGCATGTAAAGGTATGGGTGGGAGGATTTGTTTACCACTTGTGAGATGATTTTAAATAAATATCAAACATCGCTCTCGATCGCTTCGGCGATGATCTCGCACACCCATCGACATCAACCCGTAACCCACCAATGATTCCAGTGATTAAAAAGTAGGAGTGGTCTCCCCTAGACTTTCTCGTATACTCAGATATAAGGATGGATATTTGAGGAGTATACCGCAAGACAATGATTATATTTTTATATTATGTACATTAAAGAACCATCAACAACAAATCAAATCAAATTAATAGTATATTGAACAATTATTCTAAAAGTAAAGTTGAATAAATTGGACTCTGCAGCTGCATGAATAAAAAATACCACTTCCCGTTAATGGAAATAGCTCAAAAGTTGATAGAAATCTACGTTTTGTACCTAATACTTGTATGCAAAATTTGATGACCTATGTGAAAGCGTACGAAAGTTATCGTGCTTACACACACACACACACACACACGCAGACATAATTCCAAAAATGATATTTTCAGACTCAGGGAAGTCTAAAATGTCGAGATTAATCACAATCTTCAAATGGAGTTTTTGGAGGATTCCAATACTTTCCCTATTCTTAGTATACAAGAAAGTCAGGGAGGTCTAAAATGTTGAGATTCGTCAAAATGTTGCCAGCAAATTTTTGGACAATTACAATACTTTCCCTATGCCTCGTATATAAGAAAATAATAATAATAAAAATAAAGGACAGTGATGCAGAGCAAGCTGAGCATTTCAATTTTGGCAAAACATTCCTTTGTTTTCAGTCAGGCAAAATTCTCAGACACAGTGAGCACACCACCGATCCAACTTTCAAAAGTAGTGCTCTTCAACCAGGCATTGATGTCAGGATGTAAAAGCATATGGGTGGAAGTTGTTAGCCATAGTATTGATGGAGCCATAGTATCAGGCGGCTGCTCAATGGCTGTATATGCAAAATTTACGTTTTGTCTTTGCTATGTGTCTTTCTCTCTTATTGTTTCTCATTCTTCGTTACTGAAGAGCCTCCTGTGTTTGGCTTGATGCTCAGGAGATGTTGCTGCTGGAGTTCTTTTTCATGCCATCATGGTATGTGGCAGTGTGTTTCGTGAGCAGAGGTCAGTTTGTGTATGCATTTGTCTGTCTTTGTCATGTGTACATCTCATACCCAACACTTGACCCTCAGCAGATGGCATTGCAGCCTTGGCAGTACCCTTCTTGCTCAGCAGATGTTGCAGCTGTTCTGTTCCTTTCTGCTATGTCACTCTGTTGAGCAGTTTCCCGTAAGAAAGACATAAACCCTGATTACTCTGCGGAGGATGTTGTGCCTCAATTGTTTGCTTCACCAGTGTGTATCATGTCATTAAGCTTTCAATTAAGACCAAAATCAACATTCTAGCAACAGTAGTTTGTGACAGACAGGCACAACCCTAAGCATTTAAGATGAGAGGGAACAAGGCTGCTTTCTCATAGTGCTTTCACTACTGAAGGGTTGCGTGTCTCGTTGGATTTTGCATGTTCAGGTAGATTTTTTTATTGATATGGTTTAATTCTTTTATTACAATGTATGGCATGGTAAGTTCAGTTTAATGATAACTCAAAACTGGCTTCAAATAGCTGCATGTTCATTAATGTACCCTACAATGGACTGGCACTCCAATTCAGTACTGGCAGGATAACTTCTGAGCGCACTACTGGGACCATCAATCCCGCTCTACGTGATATCTTCATGAGGTAGATCTTGACCAAATCTCCCAGCATATCCAGAGACTCCAGTCATCCCAGAAATAAACTGCCGAAGCTGCTGAAGTCAGGCAGATGACCCTGCAGGCTAAAAACTCCGACTGAAAGATTCTGTAGGAGCTTCTATCCAGGTGGCATCAGATTGGCAGGCATTGTTGTGTTGGGGTTAAGGTTTTGGACTTTAAACCCCGAGGGGGTGGGTTCAAATCCCCTTACTGACAGTAGTGTGTGACCCTGAGCAAGTCACTTGACCTGTGCTTCAATTGGAAAACCAAAAAGAAATGTGAGCAATTGTATCTTAAATGTTTTCAGTCAACTTGGGTGAAGGTATCAGCCAAATAAGGACATGTAGATTTTTTAATAAACACCTATTATTAGTCTTTTTTTTTTTCTCCTCTTATTGCTATTGAAATATTTTTCTTCTGTTGTTACGCCATATTTATGGTATGGAATAGTATTTGTATTTTTTTTATAGGCACAGTACAAGATCTGATAGAAAAAAAAAACCATTTTACTTCAACTTTCACTTCTGTATGATTTTGCAAGTGACAAATATCTTGAATTGCATATTTGTCATTTCCTGCCTCTACATTTCAAATTAATTGGTTTAAAAATGAATGCTGTGATACAAATAAGGCCCAATAAAAGGATTAGTGGATGACTAGTGCGTAATAATCCAAAACGCAAAATAAATTGAGCATTTATTTGAGATAAATAGTAAATGCCGTGTAATCATCCAGTTTGGATTTTTACCCTCATCCTTTGTTTTACAACATCAAAAGCACTTAACTCTATCCTGTAACCTGCAAGGGTTTCTTCTGTCTTTTTATTTAGATTACTGGTTGTCTTAGGTGTACAGTGTATTTTACTTGCGTACCTCTGACAGTGTTTGGTTGTTAAAACCAGGCAAAGGACATTTTTTTTTTGTTTCCAAATCACATTGTAACGATTTTGGCAGTTCAGGAAGATTTCTAGACATTGACTCATTATTAACAAATTGCTTATTTTAGGTAGGTCGATGACAGGATGCAGAAGTAGTTGTTGATGAGACAAAATGTTCTGCAAAAAAAAAAAAAAGAAAGAAAATGCAGCTGTAGTCTATCAGATCAGCAGTGCTGTCCTACATAGCACAGTCCGTCTTGCTTTAAATAATTAGTAGGTTCTTTTTTTGCCATTTTATTGCTCTGCAATTCAGAGTGTTTATACTGTTGTTGAAGGACAAATCAACACAGAACCAGTCCTCTAGGTCACAGTGTCATGAATAAAACATTACGGCTCATCAAAGTCTGAGCTTTGTGTGACAGAGTGTTTGGAATTCTGCTTTGCCACATTTGTAAAGTTTATGTATGGAAAATGAAAGGATTTATTTGTTTTAGATAACAACTGGGCAAATCAATCTATCTATCTATCTATCTATCTATCTATCTATCTATCTATCTATCAAATAGTGCCTTTTTTATCTATCTATCTATCTATCTATCTATCTATCTATCTATCTATCTATCTATCTATCTATCTATCTATCTATCATATCATACTTTTCATAACTAACTAACTATTGCTAACCTCATGGTCAACAGGTTTGTGTTAAATCATGCTGTCCAAAGCCTTAGCCACTGTACAACACTGCCATATATAATGAATACATATACTGTATGAAAAACAATATATAATAGACAGATATGATAGGAGTTATGTAAAATAGATATACTTTTGAAAGACACCACATAATCAATTTGTATGAAAGATATTACATGAAATGGACAGACTTATATACAACAATGAAACCTAGCTAAGAAAGGTACTGTATAATATATTATCATGAAAAGCAATATATTAATATACTTTTTAAAGGTACTATATAATAAATGCATATGAAAGACATAATGTAAGATGGACAGATTTTTACACACTGAGAAAACATAGATAGCTAGTGTGGAAACCAGGGGTGCACCTACCACCCTGACCCGACACAAACAGACAGAGACACCAGTTCAGTCCAACACAAAGCCTTTTATTCAGGGAAAGGCTCCCCAACCCATACCAACAGTCACAAGCAGAATAAAACTCCAGCCCCTTCCTTCTCCACACCACATGGGTGAGCTTCTTCCACCTTATCCTGATTTAGGCTCCCTTATGTGAGGTACCTGGCTCCTTCAGGTGACTCATTAGGGAGACCTGGAATTACTCCCAGCTGCAGCTTCCCCGGCGGCATCCCTGGAATCCAACCTGGTTGAGCCAACCAATACCAAGTCCCATATACCTTTGTGGGACTGAGGGGCTGCTGCACTCCAGGGGGACAGCCAAACAGAAGTTTGGGGGAGGTAATGCCCTTCATAAGTCATCTTCCCCTGTCTTTCCTTTATGGAGGAGTCACAGTCAGGTAATGGCACCGACCACCATCCATCACAATAGGTAGATAGAAAGGATGGACACTATATAATAGATAGATAGATATGAGAGACACTATATAATAGATAGATAGTGATTCTAAATTGGCCCTAGTGTGTGCTTGGTGTGTGGGTGTGTTTGTGTGTGTCCTGCGGTGGGTTGGCACCCTGCCCAGGATTGGTTCCTGCCTTGTGCCCTGTATTGGCTGGGATTGGCTCCAGCAGACCCCCGTGACCCTATTCGGATTCAGCGGGTTAGACAATGGATGGGTGGATAGATAGATAGATAGATAGATGCTATATAATATATTGTAGTGCTTTTGCCAAAATGGATGGTTCTTTTAGGTGGCTGTCTGTCCTTGAAAAACCTGCTCACCTTTGCTGCACTAGATGGTATTCTGTTAGTGACATTACAGGCTTTCTGTTTTTATAGACACCCTTGCTGCTGACTCTGAAGCTACAAATTTGCACAATGGATTATCAACTCATGATATGGGTGACTCAACCCTGCCTGATGTAACTTGTTTGCATCATTACAATATTAACACGATTAATACAAAAAGTGGCATGATAGATATGGAATTATACACTGTATATGTTTGATATACTTGTGAATTGAACTTATAAAATAAATGTATATGAAAGACATTATATATGATGGATTGACTTAAAGACAGTGAGGAGACATAGACTGATAGGTAGTTAGATATTGCACTATATAGGAATAGACAGAAAAATATGAAAGGTGCTATATAATATATTAATATTAAAATCAGTATGTAATCTATCTATCTATCTATCTATCTATCTATCTATCTATCTATCTATCTATCTATCTATCTATCTATCTATCTATCTGCCCATCTTGTGTAGTGTTTATCTTATCTATCCTTTTATTTTTTTCACTGATGAGATATGAAAGGCAGTGTTTAAAATGGAAAGTCATCTACATTTATAATTGATAAAACTAGATATAGTGCAAACAAGTAAGTAACTAAATCAGTATATTTCGTGTACTACTGTATATCTGCTTGTCTGTGTTTAATTTGCATAACTTAGTAATAGCAAATAAAATTCACAAGCCATCCCAACATTCTTTGAGTTTAACTTGGAGTTTTGCAACACTGCAGTGATTTTTTTTTTCCTGCTCATTAAGTGACTTGCTGGCTTTTTTAACGAGTAACACAATTTTTCTTTTTCCATTTTTTCTTTTATGGATTTTATCCAAAGTGCATTTGTCTGAGTATCTATCTGCTTTGCCTGTAGCACTTAATCAAGCGTCGGCTCGTACCCCATTAAGCCGGATGAGAGGCCAATGGCAGTTCACCAGCAATTGTAACCTGTGTTTGCATTCCCAGGTGTTTATGAGATGGCGCTGTTAATGAAATGGTGTGAAGTGGTTAATGTGCCTTATGCCGAGGCTGCTGTGTGTAAAGCTTCACAAAGAAGTCACTTTTGAAGGAGATTTGTGTCTGTAAGTGCTGCAGTTTGCTTTTGGCCCTCACTGTGTATCCAGTCTGCGTAGGTCAGTTTGACTCCCACCTGTTACCTCCATTTCATCATCCCTGCTGATTAATTGCGGTTAATGCTGTTAAGGAAATAATTTTTCACACCCACATGGGAAAGGAAGCCTGGTATTGTAGTGCTACACTAACTGCTACTGTATATAAAAGCCTAAGAGAATAAATTCTACTGTATGTATAATTAAAGCCATTTGCTAAAATGTTCCTTCATTCTTTAAGACTGCATGAAAAATAAAGTCCTCATTATTATATTATATATCACTGCAGTTAGAAGTTCAACAGCTCATATTATTATAAGCCATCGCCGTATTTCACAGCTTCTGTATATTTATCAGAAATAGCAGCCGAAACCCCCCCCCCGACCCCCACTTTTTTATGGGTACACTAATTGGAATTCTGTCTTCCTCAAAAGCAGGAAGAAGGGATCTAATTTATCCAAGCCCTGCACATCATTTCCCAGTGGTGACTAAGAGATTAAAGACAGTCCAAACACTTTGGCAGAAAGGGAAGTTATGAGCATGTTTTTAATTTTTTTCATTACGTTTTATGGATCAACGACCCCCTTTATTGCCTGTTATCCTGAGACTGATAGAGAACCCAGTGTGGTATCAGTGCTCACATATCATCCAGAACCCGCTGGTGAAAGACAGGAGCTGAGTGGGACACCATTTCCAAACCATTATGGCACTCCTGGGGATGGAGGTAGTCGGCCAGGGGTTTCAAAACGAAGTTTTACATCTCCAGCGCCGGCAGCAGACATCTTGTCATTTTTATCGGAGACCTGAGGTAATCAGTCAGCTCTCCATAGAATATGAAAAGGAGCCCTTTGGAGGCTACAAATCATGCTGTAGTTGAATGGTTTCTTTTCTCAGCAGCTTATTAATAATTGCTGGAAACTACGTAATTTATGAATGGAACACGCAGAGGTTTTAATATTTTTTTGTCCTATTTGTGAACAGAGAGTCTGTCCTATAAACATTTGGTACAAGGAAGGAAGGAGGGGTCGGCATGAAAAGATCTCTTTTCCCAAATCATTGTTATGTGCCGTAGTGCAGCTGAGGTTGAGCTGACTAACTCAATCATGGAACATTGTGTCTCGTCTATTTAACAGAAAACCCCCTTGAAATGTCTTGATTTGGGGTCTTGCCGTCACTCTGTAGAAATCTTAGCAGAGATGATTTCTTTATGATTCACGTTCATGTTCCCAAATCTCTGTATAACTCTTCTCATAACGGAACTTGGCAAGCACCAATTCCCAAAGTCGTTTTCTTTTTACAATTTACAGTTTATTTTGCAATGCATAGCTTTTTTAAGTTTGTTCAGTCGGCTCATTCTCTAACTATACAAACAGTGTTTCCAGTATTCTTAATTGTTTTTCCCTAAACCTGCCATACAAATGTTATAAAGTATGCCGAGTGTAAAATTATCAGCACCATTAAAAGCAGAGTAAGCATTTGGAATCATTGCATCACTCTTCTTAATTTTCTGCTTCTTTTAATTTCTGCTACTCGATCCGACAGAACGCTGCTAACAGACGCTGCCCTGATGCATGTTGTGGGAGTAAATCGACCAAGTGGGTTTTAATTATATTTCTCTGTAATTTTTTAAACTAATTTAGCACTGTGAAAGGACAAGTCTAAATTAGCTGTATGTGTGTGTGTTTTTGCTGGGTTTGTTCTTGCCTTGTGGCAGTTGGAGCTGAGGATAGACTCCCACTACCTTAAACACTATAATGAATGGCAAAGGTGATAAATGAATAATATAACAGATCATAACATTCCTGTTTAACCCAGTTTAGGGGCTAGGGCAGTGGTTCTCAACCTGTGGGGTGGGCCCCCCTAGGGGGACGCAAAGTAACAAAAAGGGGGCGCAAAGATGTGAAAAAAAGAAAACAAGAATGAAAAATATGAAAAAAACGTGTTGAAACCTAAACAAATTAACTTAAACTACATTCTGATACTAGAACAATAAATATAGAGTTAGATAAATGTCGATAAAAGTTAAGTAGGTATAATAAAATATGCATCTAGATTTCAAAAAAATGTTAGGGGGGGCACAATTAAAACTGTTATGAAAACTTGGGTCGCAAATACTTAAAGGTTGAGAAACGCTGGATTAGGGGAAGGCCTAAAACTGATGTCACATTGTGCGACTTGGGATGTGTCAGACATGCCGACCACAGTTGCTAATCTCGCTATATTTTTGTGTTACCAAGCACTGATTAACAGAATCTTGCCAGCTGACATTCCTATTTCGGGGTTTTTTAGGAGCACAGTGCATTGTCACACCCACCATATGGCAAATCAACTCAGGGTCCCAGATTAGGACACGAGAGCAGCCATGAAACAGGTGACAGTGTGAGGTTTTTTATGGTGGCTGAAGTGCCAATTCTGCCACCCACCCCCAGGTTTTTCCCTGCATATTGGAAGGCCTACGTGCAGGACTGGATGCAGATTAACGTCATACCCAGGAAGGAGCAATTGCAGGTTAATGGCCTTGCTCAAGGGCCTAACGAAGTAGAGTCACTTTTGGCATTTACAGGATTCGAACTGGCAACCTTCCGATTACCAGTGCAGATCCTCAGAGCCACCACCCCGCCATGAATCATTAGCCCATCCATTATCCAGCCCGCTAAATCCTAACACAGGGTCACGGGGGTCTGCTGGAGCCAAACCCAGCCAACCCAGGGCACAAGGCAGGAACAAACCCTGGGCAGGGTGCCAGCCCACCGCAGACTCATTAACCATTCCACTTATTAACCATGAATACATTTTATTCATGTTATCTGATTAAAAGAAAATTGCCAGCTGACTTTCCTATTTCCGACATAGAATGTCGGGATCTTTCCACTGATTAACCATACGTAGATTTTATTTTGTAGAATTTATACTCAGTTGATTGATTCATTTCCTGTGAACACCCTCAACTACTAAAAACTCACCCAAGTTAAGCAATCTCTGTCACTTGTACTTCAAGAACATAAGAAATTTGACAAAACATGAGGGGAACACAGCAGGCTCAGCCCAAGAGCAGAACACAATATCTTCATAGAAGTTCCTAAAAACCCCTAAATTCATCATAGGACTTAGTGGTAATTTTTTCCATTGATGTTGTCCAAGTGCACAACTCCACAATTAGCAGGAAGTTGCACAAATTAGATCCACATGGGAGATGTACCAGGAGGAAACAATAGAGAATATCAGGACAAGACTAAAGTTTGCACAGTGGAATGATGTCTTCTGGGACTGTGACTAAATAATTCTATCTCAGAACACAACATTTGCCCTGAAGAACTTAATACCAACTGTAAAGAATGGTGGTGGAAATATCATGGTTTGGGACTTCTTTGCTGTGTCAGGGCCTTGATTACTAAACAGTCATCCCAAGTTAAGTAACCAGTGTTATTTGTCCTTCAAGAATATAAGAAACTTGACAAACAAGATGAAACCACAGAAGATTTAACCCAAAAGCAGAACACAAGATGCATAAAGAAGTCCCTTAAAACCCAGCAATTTCATCATGGGATCGAGTGGTAGTTTGTTCCACTTTTGGTGTCAAAACTCACAAGTCTCCTCTTAGAATTTGGCTAACCAAATTAGATCTACATGGGAGGTGTGCCAGTACGAAAACCAGAAAGAATATCAGGTCAAGACTAAAGTTTACCTACTGGAATCATGTGCTCTGGATAGATGAGGCAAAGATAGAAATATTTGGTCACAGTACCATGAGACACATTTGGCCAAAACTAAAGACAATATTTGACCAGAAGAACCTGAAACCAACTGTAAGGCATGAAGGTGGAAACATTATAGTTAGGGACTGCTTTGCTGCATCAGAACCTTGATTACTAAACACCCTTTATTACCTAAAACTTATCCCAAGTTATGCAATCCCTGTTGCTTGTACTTTAAGAACATATGAAACCCTAACTCTAACCATTTTATACAGGTTTTTTAAACATTTTTAAATATATTTAAAGTATTTATTTATTTATGAAAAACACTTTTAGGGGAATGGTTTTATGGGTTTAATATTTATAGGAATATTGGTTTTGGATGGGTTACAAATAATTTAAATTAATTTTGATTTTACGTACTTACTATACCAGTGCCTGCCGTAATGGCTGTCATCCCTAACTCTAAGCCTAACCACTCAGCTCGTTTGTTCAGCTAATAGCTAAAATGTCCCAATATGTTTAAAATTATGAAGGGAATTAGTACAGTGGAAAGAGACGGTTACTTTAAAATGAGTTCACAGTTGGCAATTTTTTGAGGGTAAATTTCGCACAAACATTAGGAAGTGTTTCTTTACCTAGAGAACCATAGACAAATGGAATAAGCGACCAAGTAGTGTGGTAGACAGTAAGACTTTAGGGACTTTCAAAATTCAATGTTATTTTAGAAGAATGAAGTGGATAGGGCTGGCAGACTTTGTTGGACTGAATTTCCTGTTCTCGTCCAGATTGTTCTAATATTCTAATATCTCATTGAAATACTTCTTGAAGGTTCTCAAGATTTCTGTTTCAACTCCATGTTGTGGTAGTTTCTTTCAAACTCTCACAGCTCTGCATATGGAAATGCTTTCAAACTTCAGTCCTAAATCCACTTCCCCTTAATTTGCACTGGTTTCCTTGAGTATGTGATGCAACGTAAAGGTGAAAGAGTTCTGCAGGATCAGCTTTGTCAATGCTTTTGAGGATTTTGAACATCTGGATTAGGTCCCTACAGAGTCTTCTCTGCTCAAGACTAAACTATAGTACCTATAGTCTACTGTCCTAGGATTCGTCTTAAACTTTGGCTCCTTGCTTTGTCTCTCAAATTTGTTTGGCCCTATCCTCATATTCTTTTGGGTGTTAACAGTAAAGAAAGACATGAGATCAGTTACTTCTCTTATCTTCCAACCTTTACTCTCCTTTTTCATACAAATTGTACCCTTGACCTAACTTCCTGCCCCATATCCCCAACTAGTCCCATATCTCATTACCCATGCCTCGTGATTCTCAACGAAACGTGAAATGCAGCAGTGAAGATGGACGATACTTTGGTGCTGTGTAGCTGACTTTTATATGGTGAAAACCGCATGTAATTGATTTATAAGAAAACTCAAGACCACTACAGCTCTATTATGGGTAGTGTATATTTCTAAAGTACTGTACAGCAAAAATACAATAACTACAATGGACATTTCAGCAAAGATTATATAATAGTCAAACCTATTGTTTAAAAAATGAAAAACTTTTATTTTGGTATTTATCGTCAAAGAGTGAAATCTTTAAGGATACAGGCAAATTCAGAAGTAAGTGTTTTGTGTGTGTCTCTGTGCCCATGCTGGTGTTCTGGTGCTGCCCTGCACCTGTTGTCGGCCAATATAATCTCCGAATCCTGACAGCATACAAATTACAGAAGAGCAAGATTGTGATTATTTCTAAGCCAAACTCAAATAGTAATTCTAATGAAAGGGTGTAGCAAAAGGCTAATTACTTCTAAGACACCCTGCCACTCAGACCACAATAAGGCTGTTACTTCAAGGCATCAGCCGTTGATTCATTATAATGGTAATTTTCGAATCTCAACCTTCACTTTCCAATTTAAAATCAGAGACAAAAACCACAATGTTTTAGAGCAGAAGGCGGCAACACTGCCTTGTAAAGTCTCAGTAGCCTTTGCATTGTTTGGAGGCGAAAACAAGCCTGAGATTCATTGCCATTGTTGAAGGTTGTTGAGTAATGACAGTTTAAGTTCTCAACGCAAACAACAGACTGACTCGTATTTTTTTGGAGGGACTTGAAAAGCCTTTTTGGTCATGGATGATCGGTAATGACCTGCCAAAACAGAGAGCAATCCATCAGTGATTCAACAGCTGCTGACACCCAGAATTACAGGGGGTGGCATGTGAAGATGGTTGTATAGAGGAGACAAGGGTCTAATTAAATAAAGAAGACTTCCATATGCACCCACTGTGCATTTACATGTCACGTCATCAGCAGAAATCACGACTGAGCTAGTTGGTTAACAAAAAGCCATATATTACTGAATAAATTGTGATTTTGCAATGTTGTTCAAACTTAGCATTAAAAATGCATAAAAAAGTTTACTTGATGTATGTAGATGTGTGTGTGTGTGTATGAGTGTGTGGTTATTCAAACATTAGGCAAATAGCAGTAATTGCAGTGATGCCGTCACATGTAGAGTACAGTCAAATTCGTACTTGCATTTCTGACAGGGTGCAATACGTCACCCCTGTCCTCCGGCACCATCATAAACAATAATGACTTGACGTGCAGAATTTCACAGTATTTCATAAAAAATACAAATTAGTTTACCTGATATGCTCCTTACTGTTGTTTCCATACCACCCTGAGAAGCATTCCAGTATACTTAGAAAATACAAATGATGTAAATGTGAATGGCGATAAAGTTGGAATAGTTGATAAGTATGTTTATTTGGGTCAGCTGATATCTACAAGCAGAAAAATAAATGATGGGACAAATAAGAGGTGCAAATTGACGTGGAATTCATTCTGTAAACTGAACTTTGTTTTTTAAAAGGAGCTAGCCATTTTGCCTGTAGTTAACATGTTTCACTTGTAATGGTGTATGGATGTGAAACAAGGAGACAGACAAAGATCAATGGAAAGATGTTGGGAAATACTGAAAGAGGAAAATGAGAAATAATCAGATCCAAAAAAAAGATTGCAGATGTAGTTGAGATTATAAGGAAGATGAAATGGTGATGTGTTGGTGAGATAGGCAGAAATACATTATATAAGATGTATGTCAGACATTTTACAGTGGTATCCCAACCAGAAACAACCAAATAATAATGAGTGGACAGGATTTGTAAGCGTGATATGGAGGAGAAAAACAGCTGACTTGGATATCAGGAATAGTATGGCCTCTATCTATCTATCTATCTATCTATCTATCTATCTATCTATCTATCTATCTATCTATCTATCTATCTATCTATCTATCTATCTATCTATCTAGTGATTTTCCTATCCATATGTCTGTATGTTTTAAGCAGGCAGTGTGACCTACTGTGTAAGAAGCTGAAACCCATTAGAGTGTTGCCCCAGTCCGCCTCCTGTGAATCACCCAGTCCCCTTAAGCAAATGACATGGTATGGCAGTCATAGGCAGAGACACAGACAAAGTTTTGAGAGTAGTTTGACTAAAGGCTGTGTCACACTACACAAGTTTCCAGTGATTTTTCCATCCAAGACATCAGTTACATAATATTAGCCATTCGGGCAGAGTGCTTTCATTTAAAGCTGTCTAGGGTTTATATAGTACCTTTCATGTCTATCTATCTATCTATCTATCTATCTATCTATCTATCTATCTATCTATCTATCTATCTATCTATCTATCTATCTATCTATCTATCTATCTATCTATCATATAGTGCCTTTCATATCTATCTATCTATCTATCTATCTATCTATCTATCTATCTATCTATCTATCTATCTATTGTGATAAGGATTCTTCTTTAAAAGAATGTTACACAAACAAAATAAAGTTTTGGGGACCGTCCCCATATATTGTCATCCAGAAAAACAAAGAAAAGCACGATTCAAAGTCTCAAAAATAAAACAATGAACAATTTTCCTGAGTCAAAATGGCGACTTTATAGAGGGAAGGATTATGGGACAGGAAATGGTTGGCAGTAAGTGACGTTGAAAACAGGAACCGGAAACAACGTCATCAGGATGGGACGGAAGTGAGGTAAATTGATGGAGCCGGAAGTGACGTCATCATGGTGGACCGGAAGTGACGTCATCGCGGCCATTTTGGAATCCGGAAGTGGAGGAGTTATTTTTCTTCCAGTTTTCTGTTGGGCAAAAGAGTTTCAGGTAAGTACCACGTGACAACCCTCTATCTCGCGATGTTTCACTCACCTTTAGGCTCTTTGACTGCCTCCTAATCGCACATGTGTGACACTATCTATCTATCTATCTATCTATCTATCTATCTATCTATCTATCTATCTATCTATCCATCCATCCAAAACCTGCTAACCCAGAGCAGGTCACGAGGAAGTTGGAGCCAATATATACAGAATATACTGCATATGTTCTATAACTAAATTGTGTTTTAATATTATTCTACAGTAAGCCTCACATCATCCTAAACTGGAAAAATACAATTTTGTCCAGTCTCAAGAAAGTGATGTGTATTTGTATTTTTCGTTTGTGAATGTCTTGCTAATTTATGATGGTGTTGACGTGAGGTTCTTAGCAGCTAAGAATATAGTAACTATTCTTGTGTTTTTGGTTTGGTTTAGAAAGCTTCACTTATTGTGTAAACGTGTTCTGTAACTCTTGTTTGAAATCAGACCCCAGACTGATGTAAATCGATTATGTTGACCTCTTTTATAAGTCACTTTAGATAAAAGTGATGGATTGGTTCTTTAATGTATATAATATAAAAATACAATCATTGTTTTGTAGTTTACTCCTCAAATATCCATCCCTGTATTTGAGTATACAAGAAAGTCGAGGGGAGACCACTCCCGATTTTTAATATATGTGTGCATAACAAAACTTGATCTTCCTTTAAACAGTATTTGTATAATAACAACCTGCCTGAAGAGGCGGCCTGAGTTGCCTCGAAACCTTGCATATTGTAATCTGTTCAGTTAGCCAATAAAAGGTGTCACTTTGCTTGACTTCTCATTGCATTCATAATGGCTAAATGGTGCAACACCCTACTTCTACAGGCAGTATTTATATATAAATGTGATATAATATAACAAATATCATGCCACATTTGCATTTTGTGTTCCGTTGTATAATTGAAATAAACTTAAATGCAAATTGTGTGTGTGAAAAAGTCCGCCCCAACATTTATCATTACCGCAAATACCTCAAATTGGAATCAGGTGCAAGTGATTAGAACGATTAGCGATGATCTTGCCTCAGCTTGCCTTTTTACATTTAGTTTGGTTTGCTCTTTGATGTTGAAGTGTGTCTTTATCACCATGCAGAGATCGAAAGAGCCCTTTGAGGCCTTCAGAAAGAAAGTTACAGATGCCTTTGTGTCTGGGAAAGGATTTAAAAAGATCTCCAAGCAATTGGAAATCAGCAGTTCCACAGTCCAGAAGGTCATCTGCAAGTGAAGAAGATTGCAAACAGCTATCAACTTGGCCAGGCCAGGCCATCCCAGCAGGTTCAGTTCAAGAGCAGAACATGAGATGCTGAAAGAAGTCCGTATAAATGCCAGAATTATTTTCACAGGACCTACAGGTAGTTTGTGCCACTCTTGGTGTCAAATTTCATGAGTCTACCATTAGAAAGAAGTTGCACAAATTACATCTATATGAGAGGTGTACAAGGAGGAAACCAGAAAGAAGATCAGGACAAGACTAAAGTTTGCCCAGTGGAACAGTGTGCTCAGGAAAGATGAGGCAAAGATAGAAATATTTAGTCGCAGTACAAGAGGACATATTTGGCCAAAGACAGTGTTTGACAAGAAGAACCTGATATCAACTGTAAAGTATGATGATGGAAACATTATGGTTTGGGACTTCTTTGCTGTGCCAGGGCCTTGATTAATAAACACTCATCACAAGTTAAGTAATGTTTGTTGCTTGTACTTCAAGAACAGAAGAAATCTGACAAACAAGAGACCCTAGTAGGTTTAGCACTAGAGCAGAATATAAGATGCTGAAAGAAGTCCCTAAAAATCCCAGAATTTCATCACAGGACCTACAGGTAGTTTGTGCCACTGTTGCTGTCAAATTTCACAAGTCTACCATTAGAAATAAGCTGCACAAATTAGATCTATATGGGAAGTGTGCCAGGAGGAAACCAGAAAGAAGATCAATGCAAGACTGGAACAATTTGCTCTGGACAGATGAGATAGAATTATTTGGCCACTGTACCAGAAGAGTAACGTTTGTTGAAAACCAATGAATTATATTTGGTATCTGACCAGAAGAACCTGATACAAACTGTAAAGCATGGTGGTGGAGATACTCTGGTTTGGCCTTTACTACGCCAGGGCCTGGGCAACACATAATCATAGGATTCTAAGTATTGGTACTTGAAGATAATGTGGGACCATCTTTCAGAAGACTGAAGCTTAACTGAAAGTGGACCTTGCAACAAAACAACGAACCCTTAAACATACCAGTAAATCCACCAAGTAATGGATGAAAAGAAACAAATTGAGAGTTCTGGAATGGCTAAGTTAAAGCCCAGATCTGAATCCTGTCAAAATGCTATGGGGGAGGATTTGTGCACACAAGGTACTTCTCAAACTCCATACATTCTTCATGGATCATTGGGAGAACCTTTCTCCCAGTCGATGTCAAGAGACTGCTAAGACAGTTCTAGAAAATGGCTACTTGAGAGGCTACAGGAGCTAAGATGGAAGGGGTGAATCTGTTCATTCTTCTCTCATTAAATTATTTTATCTAAAGATTCTATTTATATGATGATCAAACCTTGATATTTCCACATCATGTAAAAATGAGAATATTTCGTGAAGTTGTACTTACGTTTTCTCCCATCTGGATTGTATTAATGTACTTTTTAATGCATTTTGCAGTCTCGCCTTTTGTGAAGTGCAAATGCATCTCCTAACATTTTGTTTATTGCGGATGAACCTTCATCCTCTCGGCTAGTTTTGTAGTTAAAGGACTGTAGTGGAATGCTGGGATCGTCCTTCTTCAGTTTTAAAAAGGTATTGTAATAAATGTAGTGTTTATGTGCTATAAAACACCTGCGGGACAGGCTAGGACATGATGAGGCAGCATGGAGAGGATGTAACTTGTACTAAAGAGGCTCACACACTGCTATTTACTTCACCTCTAAATGACCGAAAAAAGCTGGGCTTTAATAAACAGCTGCCTGGGGCAGTTGGATGAATCACTAAGACTTGAGGTAAACACAAATTAAAGGGATTTTAATGACATTGGGCGACTTACTTCAAAAATGAAACCCCTCCCGTCAGCACCTTTGTTTTTTTTTTCTTTCATTTGCTCTCCCAATCTTTTGATATTGTTCAAGTTTAGAATCTTAAGTGAGTAAAACGGTATTGAAAATTCCTTTGCAAATGATGTTTTATGTCCGTTTTTTTCACATTCTTCTCCCCACCAAAGCCTGTAATTTAGTCATTTTTTGTTTTTAAGGCAGATCACACCAAGTAATAAAACTGTCACCGAGTGAAAAAGAAAAAGCGCAGATCAAATCAAAACGGTAAACATTGCTGTAACAAAGCCTCCGAGATAAAGTGGTGACACCGGTATTCCCGCACAAAAGAAGACAACCAAGCTGAACACTTCAGTGATGAGAGATGGGAGAAACTCGAATGGGCGCAATCAAAATATTTGTGCTGAAGCTCCACACTAAACGTCAAGGCAGAATAAATGAATAAATATTTAGCCCTTGCAAGAATGAATCTAATAGGTCATGTGCCAAAAATGCTGGATGGTCACGTTGTCCCCACACTTCCACTGTCATAAAATAATTAAAAATTCTTTCTTTGTATTTCTTCCTTTCTAAGCTGCAATATCATTTTGTTAGGCGTTACCAACTATGACCCTGAACTAACTAAACAGACTTGATAATGCATTGAGGATAAGAGGCGGCACTCTGAAGTCATCACGGAACCCAAAATAATGCCACAGAGGCCAAAAATTCCAAAGTGTAAGATTTATGAAAGAAATAATAGGAGTTGCGATAAACAGGGAGAGTAAGCACATCACAAGTTTAACAAATGCAAAGAAATCCTTTTTGTTAAATTCTGCTTACCAACATACTGTACCTAATTCCGTTTGTGCTAAGCACTTGCCATCTTTTCCTTTCGCCAAACCCTTTCAGCCTCCCAGCAGTCAAGCCCTTTCACTGACTCAGCTCTCAACTTGTAGAAATGAATAAATAAAAACAGTACAGCAATGAGTGTAATACTTATGGTGAAACATTAAATCAAACATATTAGACATAAAAACTAAGCCAGCATTTAAAACTTGACTGATAATTGATGCCAATGGTAATTGCCCATCCTGTTGTTCCAAAATTAACTCAAAATGACCACTAGAGAGGGGAGGAAATGTTAAGCCCCAGCAAGTCACAAAAGGACAAACACGGGATCTTTATAATAAAAATGGTTTTTCAACAAAAATGATTTGTAACAAAAATAAACTCCAAGGAGCACAAAAGAAGTTACCTGAAACAATAAAGGCAATTCAAGGTAAACAAGTCTCAATAAATACAAAGTCTATTAGGTAAAGTCAAAATCAGAGCACAAGGCTCAAAATTCCAGTAAATTCACCAGAAAGCACAGTATAATCATCGGAGAAATGTAAAGATGCCAGCACATTCAATGAACCGCAAAGGGACTGTTGGTTTTCTCAGCCTTTAAAGGGCTGAGGGCAGCAGGTTTGATGGTGATAGGCAGGTCACCCCGCCTCTTGGTGAACCACCCACAAGACATATGGAACAACAACAGTAAAATATGCAAACCCTTGTATAGTCGTGAGATCAAGGATTTAAGACTGTGGATATTTATTCAAAACTTAAAACTAAACTTATTTAGAAGACTATTAGCAGTTGGAATGAAAGAGCATTTGAACCAGTTGATTTTTATCTATGGAATCTTGAGCCTGTGACCTGGTGGCAACCACTATAATTAAGAAAACAGCATGATAGTCCTGCCTGACCAAATATACTGTGCTTTTAGTAATAATTGCCTGCTTAATCTTTGTTTGCACACGTTAAAACATCGTTAAAACTCCTAAAATGGGTGTTTTAGTGAGATTTGTGTTTGACTATTCTGAAATCGGTGGCGGGGCGGCACGGTGGCGCAGTGGTAGCGCTGCTGCCTCGCAGTTTGGAGACCCGGGTTTGCTTCCCGGGTCCTCCCTGCGTGGAGTTTGCATGTTCTCCCCGTGTCTGCGTGGGTTTCCTCCGGCGCTCCGGTTTCCTCCCACAATCCAAAGATATGCAGGTTAGGTGGATTGGCGATTCTAAATTGGCCCTAGTGTGTGCTTGGTGTGTGGGTGTGTTTGTATGTGTCCTGCGGTGGGTTGGTACCCTGCCCTGGATTGGTTCCTGCCTTGTGCCCTGTGTTGGCTGGGATTGCCTCCAGCAGACCCCCGTGACACTGTATTCGGATTCTGCGGGTTAGAAAATGGATGGATGGATGGAAATCGCTGGCAAAATTAATTTCGTGCCAGTTCTGCGACACTCCATGTAAATCGAAAATTCCTGGTTCCACTCATCACTATTTATAATAATGGAATTAACCCCAGTAATGATTACAGTGATGAATCCAAAATTAAATACAACAAATTAGATTGTTCTGTGATGAAATTATGATAAACCTAACAAAAAGACACAATAGTAATAATCCTAAATATATATATATATATATATATATATATATATATATATACATATATACATATATACCTGTGGAGCCCGGCCGGGACGCCCAGGAGGAGAAGAGGAGGGCTTGTGCCTCCTCCAGACCGCGAGGGGGCGTCCGTCCTGGTTATGTGGGGGGCCACGGGTGCAGGGCTTGGAAGCCCAGCCCTGTAGGGACCCGTGGTCACCGCCAGGCGGCGCCCCGATGCCGGTTTTCCCCGTGGGGTCTTTGGCCGGGGATGGAGCCCGACCGGGACGCCTTGGAGGACCATAGGAGGGCTTGTGCCTCCTCCAGACCGCGAGGGGGCGTCCGTCCTGCTTATGTGGGGGGCCACGGGTGCAGGGCTTGGAAGCCCAGCCCTGTAGGGACCCGTGGCCACCGCCAGTCGGCGCCCCAGTGCCTATTTATCCCGGGAGCCCGGCACTTCCGCCACACCAGGAAGTGGCGGGGGGAAGATGAAAGGGGACACACGGACAGCTTCCGGGTGCGCAGCCGGCACTTCCGCCACACAGGGGTGTGGCCAAGACTAAGTGCCGGGAAGCAGCTGGAGCTCATCCGGGTTCCCATAAAAGGGGCCGCCTCCCTCCAGTCATGTGTGGAAGTCGGGAGGCAGTAGGACGGAGCTCGAGAGAGGACAAGAGGCGGCTAGAGCAAAGGCACAGAGACTGTGGGCCCTGGACTTTTGGGGGATTCAGTGAGAGAAGCACTGGGGTGTGAGTGCACGTGACTTTTGACATTGGAAATTGTATATAGTGTAAATAAACGGTGTGATGGGTGAAAACATGTTGTCCGTCTGTCTGTGCCGGGGCCAGCGTTCATAATATATATATATATATATATATAATCCAACGTCTGTCTGTCTGCCTCTATGTCTGTCCGCTTTTCACAAGAGAACTACTTAACGGATTTAGATCAGTTTTTTTTTCTATAATTTGCATGAATATTCCGGTTGATTTTCTGACTTCTGTCATCGTGCTAAGTATTTTAGTTCACTTATTTTTTTATTTGCACAAATCCGAGAGAGTGGCTGCGGGCCAAGGAGAGGGGGCGGTGCCATCTTCACCCACATGCCAGCCTCCGTTCGAGTCGGTCTTTCTGTCACCATGTGTTAAAGTGCACCTTGCCTCCACTTAACTAGCGATACTTGTTTGTTCAACAGACATTATCATCTACAGATTGTTAAGGAGTAACGTTTGACGTTTTTGAGAGAGAGATCAGAACTACATGTGTTTTAGAGGGTACCAGCTGATTGGTAGAGATATCATGGCCACATACTTTTCTCCCTATGCGGGAGGCGCTGAACAAAATCAGATACAGTGCCAACGTCTATTGATTTTTAAAGTTTTTCCTCTTTCATTACTATGTGGGCGCAAACACGGGGGGCAGCTAATATTAAATATAATGAAACAGAACGTTCTTCGATGACATCCTGACACTTTCCTACTTCCCACATGGTGACAAACATCATAGCCAGAGCCTGCTTTTCTCTTAATGTCATAATTTCTTAAGGCATTGCCCCTCTGCCTTCACTAGCCTTGTTTCATTCGCCACTAGAGTATGGATGGAAAGATTTGTAGCATCAGAAACAATTTTGTGTTTCTCTATAATAAAATAAAAGTGTTTGCAGAGAGGGTTAAAATCATGTTGGTAATGCTGCAAAAGGAAAAAAAAATGACACCAGTTAACTGTATTGTTAATAAGGCCTATTCGCAACAATTTATCAAGACAGCATAATGAGTCCACGGGGGTTTCCCCATCAGGTGGCTGTACGTGAAAATGTATCGCTCAAGCAGTGTCAGACACTGAAGGCAGAAAGCACGCCAGATGCAGTCTTGTCAGTGTCATCTGCACTGTTGGGACCTGACAAGAGAGTCTCAGCTCTCAAGCGACTGTGATGTTCACTGTAATTTGCTTCAGTCGTTCCCACTGGAGAAACAGGGCTCCCAGTGTCACTTGACTTGTGGATTTCTAATCTCTCCGACTTTCAAGCCCCCACTAGAAGAGAGGATCAAGCATAGTTGTTGTGCTTCAGTGACTTCTGGATGAGTGTTGACGTTTCGCACCAGACCGAGGGACTTCATTTTTCGATGCAAAATGCCAGTCTGCAATCCGCTGGAGGAAATCTTACACATGTTAAAATGGGTCTGGAGGCATCATGAAGATTTATTTTTGGGGCTTTTCATAACCTTCTAGCCCAAAATCAAGCAATTGTACTCCTGCTTTTATTTTTCAGTAAAACGAGTCCCTCTGTCGAAGCCGTGTAACTTTTTCCACCTGGATAAAGAGGCCTTTCTGACCCTGGGAGACATTCCATGAACAGCAATAGTGTCTCTAATAAATTGCATGTTTCCTGTTTCTTCGCTTTCTTAACCTTTAGGGTGAAACCGATGGCAAGAAATACATTTATACAGCTCTGCTGTCCTGAGTATTTTGTTTAAAAAAAAAAAAAAAAAAGCTTTGTATTCCTTTACTGTAATTGACTACTTAAAGACGGCAGGAAGTTTTAAAGCAGAAAATGGGGTGGAAAAGTCAGTTTTTTTGGCTGAACTTGACAATTTATAATTTTTTAAGAATGGCCTGTGGAAGTCATTTTTAGGGAGGGCAGTATTCAAGGCATTAAAAAATAATCAAATGACATCTGGGTCAGTGTTCCCTGACAACTTTTATACCATAAGGACTGGCAAGGGGTCTTATTTTAGGAAATGCGCACATACAGTGCCCTCCAAAATGTTTGGGACAAAGATGGCTTTTTTTACCTGATTTACCCCACTCCTCCACACTTTCTAATTATAAATCAAACAATTTTGATGTGATTAAAGAGTACATTGCAGAGTTTTATTTTTTTACAGCATGTAGAAATCACAACACATTTTCTACATGGTACCCCCCCCCCAGACTCAGAACTAAATATGACAGCTTTAATAGACCTGCCATTGCTATGTCACATATCCCTATCACCATGTGTTGAGGATCTTCCGTGATGATGCCCAGGGACTTCTATATGCCTTATAGCCCGGAAGTACTTCCCAGTCGAGGGGACAGAGGAAATGACGTACTTCTGGGCTGAAGAAAAGGAGATTTACCCGACCGGGAAGTGTTATATAGTCACATGATGCTATGCTTGTTTCAGGGGCTTGTCCCCTTAAGTTTTCTCTTCAGCATATGGAAGGCCTGCTTGGTTGGATTTAAATCGGGTGACTGGCTTGGCCGTTCCAGAACTTTCGATGCTTTAGTTTTGAAAAAACTCCTGTGTTTCCTCAGCAATATGTTTAGATCATTATCTTGTTGTAGGTTGAAGCACTGTCCAATGGGTTTGGAGGTCTTTACTGGAACTTGAGCCGATCAGATGATTCTCTACACCTCAGAATTCATTGTGCCACTGCCATCAGCAGTTGCATCATCAATAAAGAGAAGTGTGCCAGAACCTGTGCCAACCATACATGCCCAAGCCAATGCCAGTCCTCACCACCATGTTTAAAAGATGAGGTGGTCTACTTTGGATCTTGGGTAGTTCCATTTTGTCTCCATACTTTGCTCTTGCCATCAATCTGATACAGCAGGTTTATCTTTGTCTCGTCTGTCCACAAGGCCTTTTCCCAGAATTCAGCAGGCTCTTTTAAGTCCTTTTTCACCAACTGTAATCTGGCCATCCTGTTTTTGTGGCTAACTAGTGGTTTGCACTTTGCAGTGTGGCCTCTGTGTTTCTGTTCATGAAGTCACTTGCAGACAGTTGTCTCTGACTCATTCTTTACCATAGTGAGGATTCTGCTGTCATCAGCAGTGGAGGTCTTCCTTGGCCTACCAGTCCCTTTGTGATTACTGAGCTCACCAGTATGTTCTTTCTTTCTTGTCCACAATGACAGCACAGTCCATCTGCCTCCAGTCCTCCACATAGGCTTTGTCCATCTTCCTCCTGACTCTGGCCATTGAATACTGGTGACTGGCCCCCCTTTTATAGGAAATCTGGACGGACTCTAGGTGTCCAACAACCTTCTTCTGGCTACACCTCCTGGTGTAGTAGAAATGTTGCCAAACAGGGCCCAGTAGACATCCAGGCGACCCCTGGCGGTGGCCACGGGCCCCAGCTGGGTTGAGCTTCCATGCTCCAGACATGTTGTCCCGCTGCAAGCCAAGGGGGCTGCCCTCTATCGGTCTGAGGAAGAGAATGTCCTGCAGCAGCTCTCTCCCTTAGTCCTTCCATTGTCAGGGCGTCATGGCCGGGTGTTGAACCCTGTTCAGTAGGACAGTGGTGGGCAGCTCAAGTGTGTTTACATGGAGCCTGGTTGTTTAAAACTCAAAATGGCTTTCTCCTATCTAGTCCAGTAAGTAAACAGGAGAATAATTTTGGGTTGTGATCTTTGAGGCCGGCAAGGGGAGCCTATTAGTGACCAACCATTCTAGGACTAGCAGGTGTTATGGACCAAAGGTGTCATACATAGAAAGATAACTAAAGCAGCAAATGGCATACTTGAATTTTTTCCAAATGTTTAAATAAGAGGTTATTTCAAGAAGTTGCCCGTAGATATTAAAATGCCTGTAGAACCTGTGAAGTGATTTTACTATGGTGCAAATAGTGCTTGGGCTGGGTGAAAGTGCTATTCAAATCTAAGTTTGGGTGAAAGTGCTATTCAAATCTAAGTTTGGGAGCATGCACTGATAGCATGTTGCCGTACCCACCACACGACGGACCACTTGGATTGGGACCCGAGTACAGCGGGTGACACCTCAGCACCACGCTGGAACAATGTGAGGTTTGTGACTGGAGTGCAAAAATATATAAATAAATCAAATTTTCAGTCCAGCTTATTCAGTATGCAGCCAGCTGGTGCCTATCCTGACAGCACAAATAAAACCATAGCTGAAAGTAGGTGCCAGGCTGTCACAGGGCCCGTTCACTTATTTCATTCATATTGTTGGCTTTCTTCAAGGCGACTTACAACATTTCTCATTTGTTTCCAGTTGGAGTGACTTGCTCATGGTCCCACAGTGTCAATAGCAGGATTTGAACCCATAACTTCAAGGCTTGAAGTCCAAAGCCTTATAGACTTGGTAAAGTCATCATCTCTGATGGAGGATCGCAGAAATCATCAGGTAGAGGGGTCCGTTCATCAGATTGGCTGGCCCAGCACTGACTCAGCTGTGGAATGGCCAGTAGGGGGAGGCAGCTTGATGGCCGAGGTCCCCAGGACTCTGAACACATCCAAATCATATTATGTGATATCATCTACTGTTGAATTCTGCTCTGTCCTTGTAATATTTCTATTGCACATTTATATTGTATTGAGGATTACTTGCGTTATGTTCTGTGTATTGTGTTGTAATAACCCCCTTTTTTTTGACACCCGCTGCACGCCCAACCTACCTGGAAAGGGGTCACTCTTTGAACTGCTTTTCCCAAAGTTTCTTCTATTTTTTTCCCTACAAGGGTTTTTTTTTGGGAGTTTGTCTTTGTCTTCTTAGAGTGTCAAGGCTCGGGGGGCTGTCAAAAGGCAGGGCCTGTTAAAGCCTATTGCGGCACTTCTTTTGTGATTTTGGGCTATACAAAAATAAATTGTATTGTATTATCCACTACATCACCCCAGGGCCGTCTTAACATATGGGCATGATGGGCACTGGCCCCTGAAGCATAGGTGCCCACATTTTTTCTGATGCCTATGTATGTTTCTGTTTTGCTATCAAAACAAGGGCCCCAGTACTCTACTTTGCCCGGTGGCCTATGATGCTGTTAAGATGGCCCTGACCACACTGCCTCCTGCCGCTTCACCTCACACACTACCTGCCACTTAAATGGGGACAATTTACAGCTGCCAGTTAACTTGGCAAACACATCTTTTGCACATGGGAGGAAAGTTTGACACACACTCCCTCATATTGGTGAAATGAGAAGAACCACAAATTGCACACAAGGCCATGCCTGGGCCAGGAGTCAAACCCAGGACTCTAAATTGGTGAAGTGCCAATGCTAACCCCTGCATCACCACGCCCCCCTGTCATTATTACATTTTTTTGTTCCTTTTCAAGGTGTACTAGCTAAAGGAATTTTATTTGTTGGGAAATAAGTAAGCAGTCAAAGAATCTGGGTGCGTCTTCTGCAAGGACTCAAAAGGCAGCAGAAGGGAATGAAAGGCTTTGGTCACGTCCTTTTTTTTTCTTTTCTTTACTGGCTCGCTCTGTCATTACCTGTCTTTATGTTGTGGATGATTGGATGCAGGAGGCTGGGAACTGGTGTACAAAGTGCTCATCCCAGACAGATAATGTAAAGGTTGGCAGCACGAATCGTGCACAGTAATTAGGTTATTCCTTTGAACCTAATAGCATGAGTAAAGACAATAAATATAACACAAGCCTAATGATAAGGAAGTAATAAGGAAGATCCACTTTTAACCTTTCATTCCGTTTCATTCCATCTGTGTTTTTTTTTTTTTTTTGGATCTGAAATATCTTGGTTAAAAAAGGGGAAAGAATATAAATAATATTTTGAACGACTTGATGCAACACTTAAGGTTAAATGTTTATGTGAAGGGCAGAGAGAACTGCGTTTCCAAGGATTTGTTTAAGAATATTCAGATTGCCTGTGGTGGACTGGCGCCCTGCCCGGGGTTTGTTTCCTGCATTGCACCCTGTGTTGGCTGGGATTGGCTCCAGCAGACCCCCGTGACCCTGTAGTTAGGATATAGCGGGTTGGATAATGAATGGATGGATGAATAATCAGATTGCTTCTTATATGCCACAGACATTCATAATGGGGCACGGGCTTTTAACACCCAAGGTTTTGACTGCACATTTGGGGTTTTTTGATCCGTTTAAAGGAATACCTCACTCAAAAATCATATATTTTTTTCATATGTTACATACTGCATGCGGTTTGTAATAATAAGCAAAAAATATTTTAATCTTGAAGTGAATGGAGATAACAAAGGTCTATGGAGACCAACACTGGACCACAGTAGAAATATCCACAAAAACCTATTTTGCCCTTCTTTAATTTTTTGTTCACTTTTTGTTATAAAGTGTAACGTATGGCAGACAAAGACTGGCATCCCTGCCAGAATGGACTCCCTTCCCATGCCTGGCTGGTAGGAAGCCCAGGTGGCAAATAGGCATGAAAAGAGGCAGGAGATTCCATGCCTAGACAAGAATGGCATAGGAGGCCATCAGAAGAGAGGGTATGATAACATCCCGGCCAGATTAGATGGAGGAACATTGTCCGGCAGGGAAGCCAACTTGAAGGAAGGTCTGGGGTGAGGGGCTGAATACTTCAAGCTACATGATCCCCCAAACTGCTAAGTGGCAGGTAAATCAGTGGGCACCCACAGGGCATGCTGGGAGTTGTATTGCCATAGAACAGCTCTGTTGGGGTCCCTGGGTGCCACCAGGGGGTGCTTTTAGGCGCTGTGCTCCTTGGTTTTTGGGACTTCTGATTGACCCAGAAGTACTCCCATCAGGCTCTGCCCAATACTAGAAGTACTCCTGGGGTCCAAGATAAAAGGAGCTGCCCGACTTTGTCCAGGCGAGTCAGAGTTGAATGGAAGGAGGACAAAGCTCACCTAGAAATGTGAAGGAGAGGGGAAAGAGAAATGGAGTGGAATTGTGTGTGTTGGAAAAAGTTTTGTTCAGGTATTATTTGTAATAAATGACTTATTTGTTCCTGTTTGTGTGATGGTGTCTGAGGATTAGGGTGCTGGAACGCCCCCTACTGATCACAAAAGATCCTTTGTTAACTTGTCCGTTAAGCCAGAAGCTTTTGCATTTTTATATATTTTAGTGCTTAAAATATTTTTGTGGATACTTTAAAAGCCAGTTCTATATTTTGGGCCTGTGCAGACCAAAGCCCGCCTGTGGAGGTTGGGGTTTGGCTGCATGAAGTGAGACCCGCTGTGGGTTTCCAGATGAACTTTTTATTTTGTTTTGTGTGGCTACTTCATAACCAAGTTTGGATTGACAAATTTACTTAACCTTATCTAACAAACTTAGACAGACTGAAAATAACATCAAAATGGACAACTGATTGCACTCACCACCTTGCTACCTTTGCCTTGGTCCTAGTTGTCACTCAAACCAGTAGTCGTTAATAATGACCAGTGTCTCACAGTATAACTGAGCGTCAAGTTGGCCGTCTCACCATGGCCGTGTACCTCACCTAGTCTGGACAGACTCGAACTGTAATGAATAATGTTGTTTCACAAAATGGACAGATAGATGGAATACATTTTTCTGGTTTTGTTCTGCGATGTTCTTGTTAGTTTTTGTTTTTTTAGTCTTTTTCAGGGTAGAATTAACTTTCCTTTTTTTTAAAATATGAGGATGTCTGCTGACCAATCCCATGGCAAGCCACATCCATTATACAGGGTGGCCAACGAAAAAGTGTCCCACCTCCACTGAGACGACTGCATTACGCGGTGAAGAAAAAAATGATCAAATTTGGTACTCACATTAACAGAAGATGCTGAAAGTCATCTCCTTGTGCGTCGATACATCTCTGTGCCCGTTTCAGAATATTCATGTAAGCTCTTTGCAACATCCTGGGATCGATTCTCTGTATCGCATTTTCAATGTTCAACTTCAGTTCCTTTACAGTCATTTGTTTCATACACGCAGCCCTTCAAAGGACCCCACAAGAAATAGTCACACGTTGTTAAGTCAGGTGATCGTGGTGGCCATAAACCCTTGCTAATAATCCTTTCTGAATAGTAGCCACAGATATGCGGGAAGTATGGCAAGTCGCACCATCTTGCTGGAAGTAACAATGGTCTTGTTGTAGTCTGTCAGTTGTGCGTAGAACTGGTAAAAAAATCTGTAGATACACCTCCGATTTCACCGCCATGTCAAAGAAGATGCGCCCTATGATCTGCGTGGCAGAAATCAGGCACCAAACACAGAGTCGCCTCAGTGGTGGCGAGCCACTTCTTCGTGGGCCACCCTGTAGAATAATTTGAGCAATTTGACCAAACATTTATGACCACTAGGGGCCACTGCAACACCCCCAAACCCCAGACACAAGTCCCAGTAGAACAAAAAGGTTTATTTCCATTAAATTCTTTACAAAGGCTTTGCAAATCACACATATTCCCCTCCCTCCACTCCTCTAGACGAGCTTCGTTCTCTTCCACCCAACTCTGACTTGCCTGGATGAGGTCGAGTGGCTTCGTTTATCTATGATCCAGGAGTTCTTTCGGTGCTGGGGCATAGCCTGTTAGAAGCATTTTCGGGTGGAACGGAAGTCCTTGAAAATAGGGATTGTGAATCCTCGCCACTTAACCTGGCGGCCCCCATAGAACTACAGGTCCCAGCATGGCCTGTGGGCATCCGTACAGAAATCCCATCCCAGGGAGGCTTCCATATCTAGCGAATTGGGGGAGAAAATATTCAGTCATGCTAATCTCCCCCCAAGTCCTTACATTGCACTGGCCACCAGGCCGAATGAAGGATCCTTGTTCAGTCCTGGCTAGGATGCCCATCCATGTGTGCCATCCATTACACAGTTAAGATCTTAGCAACCTTGAAGAAGTATCTGGACATGATATTGAGACAGCTTAGCTATTAGCTAAACACAGGAGCCTAATGGGCTGAATGATCTCCTCTTGTTTTGTCAAATTTCTTACGTTCTTCTTATATTCTACTCTATCTGTTCATTCATTTGTTCATTTTTAACAGCTCACCACAATCATGAGCTGGACTAAGCCACGGTGGACAAAGAAATGTGCGACTGAGGCAGATCAGAAGATTCAGTAATTACGTTGTATTACCATCTTACTCCATTCCTGTAGGTTCATTTATAAAAGTAAGCAAGTATTTGAATCGAATAGTTGCTTCGGCAATTATAATAATTACTATTTGCACTGCCTTCTGCTGACAGGTTTTGTCAGTAATGAGTATATGTTTCACCTGCTCTGTACTCTCTTCATTTTTTTTATTATCATTTTGCTGAAAATACAAAAACTTGTTTGCTGGTTTACTGGTGTTGAGTATTTTCCTTTAATTGCTCTTAGAATGTTACAAATGTTTTTTATTTTTTAAATCTTTCTCGCAAGCGCATATTTTATTTTCTGCTATGCTTTACCCTGTTATATTTCCCAAGTAACTTATTATTTATGAGTTATTATTATGTGTTTGTTCACTCACGCCGTTTGTGACTGCTGGCAGGAGGCATTTATTAACAGAGGCACAACACTGCGTTATACAGAATAGTAAGAGGGCCCTAATAGCCCCCCTCAAAGGCATAAAACAAGTTCACATTTCCTTTCAAAAAATGATTGAAGGATTTGGAGGTTTCCTTAAAAAAAATCTGCACAAATATTCTTTTTTTTTTTTTTCCTGTCTGTGTTTTAATTACGTCTGGACAGAATTATGTGTTTTGATCAAAGACAATCTGCAGAACAGAAAGTCAACGATTTCATTAAAATGAAATTGTATCGTGATGGAAGCCTAGTGATGTGACATGTACAAAAATAAATATTTCATAATGACAGAGAAACGTTACATGGTGTGTTGGTTACTGTGAGGTAAACACACTTTTGCACCTTGTGTCAGCCGATTCTCCCCAGGGGTGTGATTATCTTGCAGTTGCACACTAGGAGATGATTAATGAATGGAGGACCTCATTTCTGTGGTATGCCTACCAAATGAATGGCAATAGTGGAGAGAAGCAACGAGGGGACCCGTCTCTGAAATACTTGTTGCTCCCAAATGTAAAACAGTCTTTTTCTTAAATGTTTGAGTGGAGCATGTTTGTTGAAGGCAACTCTACTGGAAAATGTACATTATACATTGTCCTGAATGTACGAGGATTTGTACACATTTTAGACTTTTGTTACGAGCTTTGATTGATGGCTGTTGTCTTATTTTAAACAAAAAGTAAAGCTGTGTAGTGGAGGTCAGATGGAGCAGCCCCACTGCGATGAGGAGGCACAAACAGGACACTCACTTGTACTGATGGGAGTCCACCTTTAACTCTGCTGGGTATTATGCTTTGGTTACAAATTACTTTTTTATCTCTTTTCTATTGTTATTGATAAACTTTTTGACCCTGTTATTAGGTTTTAGAATATGAAGATTTCAAAACTTACAATTTTTTAAAAATTATATTTATTTAACACTAGCTGTGGCTACCTGATGATAATGGGTAAAGGAATAAATTATGGTACCTTTACTGGGTTGTGTAAAGTAAAAGCGCCATTTCATTCTGGGAAGGGTTCTTTGCATATGAAGTTGGATCTTTGTGCTTTGAAAAACATTCTAATAAGTAGATGTATGGTAGGCTACCTACAGAATAAGAAAACTTTGACTTTGGTTGTGTTAATTGCCTGCAGAAAAAGTCCTTTTAAAATCATGACCCATTGGTATTTCTCAAATCGGTTACCATCTATTTATGGTTATTTACTGTATGCAGCCTGTTCTGAATCTAATTTAATAAAGGTTCTTTCTGGAACCTTCTTGTGGATGTGTCTTTTGGGAACCAAAAATGGTCCCCTCTTTGGTAACACCCTGAAGAACCGCTCCGACACCTTTATTTTTAAAAGTGGAGGAGAGACCAAAAAGATATTAAGGAGAGCTATTTTTACTTTCTCGTATACAAAGCATAGGGAAAGTATTGGAATCCTCCAAAAACTCCATTTCGAGATTTTGATGAATCTCATGAGTCAGATTTACTTTTTCATAGGGAAAGTATTGGAATTGTCCAAAAATTCGATGTTGAGATTTTGATGAATCTCAACGTTTTAGACCTGCCTGACTTGACGTATACAAAGCATAGGGAAAGTATTGGAATCCTCCAAAAACTCCATTTCGAGATTTTGATGAATCTCAATGTTTTAGACCTCCCTGAGTCAGATTTACTTTCTCGTAGGGAAAGTATTGGAATTGTCCAAAAATTCGATGTCGAGATTTTGATGAATCTCAACGTTTTAGACCTCCCTGAGTCAGATTTACTTCCGCGTAGGGAAAGTATTGGAATTGTCCAAAAATTCGATGTCTAGATTTTGATGAATGTCAACGTTTTAGACCTCTCTGACTTTGTCGTATACAAAGCATAGGGAAAGTATTGGAATCCTCCAAAAACTCCATTTCGAGATTTTGATGAATCTCAATATTTTAGACCTCCCTGAGTCAGATTTACTTTCTCGTAGGGAAAGTATTGGAATTGTCCAAATATTCGATGTCGAGATTTTGATGAATGTCAACGTTTTAGACCTCTCTGAGTCAGATTTACTTTCTCATAGGGAAAGTATTGGAATTGTCCAAAAATTTGATGTCGAGATTTTGATGAATGTCAACATTTTAGACCTCTCTGACTTTGTCGTATACAAAGCATAGGGAAAGTATTGGAATCCTCCAAAAACTCCATTTCGAGATTTTGATGAATCTCAATATTTTAGACCTCCCTGACTTTGTCGTATGTGAAGCATAGGGAAAGTATTGGAATCTTCCAAAAACACAATTTCGAGATTTTGATGAATTGTAATGTTTTAGACCTCCCTCAGTCAGATTTACTTTCTCGTAGGGAAAGTATTGGAGTATATAAGAATCGTCCAAAAATTTGATGTTGAGATCTTGATGAATCTCGAACGTTTTAGACCTCCCTGAGTCTGAAAATACTATTTTTGGAATTATGTCTTTGCGTCTGTCTATTTGTGTGTGTATGTAAATGCAGTAACTTGAGTAGGCTTTCACTTAGCAAATTTTGCATACAAGTATTAGGTACAAAATGTAGATTTCTACCAACCTTTGAGTTACTTCTGCCCACTGGAAGTGGTACTTTTTTATTCATGGAGTAGCAGAGTCTGATTTATTCAACTTTACTTTTATAATAATTGTTCAATATATTATTCATTTTATTTGATTTGTTGTTGATGGCTCTTTAATGTACATAATATATAAATATAATCATTGTCTTGCAGTTTACTCCTCAAATATCCATCCCCATATCTGAGTATACAAGAAAGTTCAGAGGAGACAACTCTTGATTTTTTTGCTTTTTCATACCTATGGGGTTACATGGCGGATGCTCTGGGTTTTTGAAGAGAGAATATTTTCTCAGACTTTAGTTCACAGTATTGTTATCAAGGTGGACAGTGATAGTTTCATTTTAAGATCTTTATTTATCTGTTTAGAGTTTTATGCTTTAGCAACGCCAAAGTTGTGTTCATGTCAATTGAGCTCTTCTGAGGTTGAATTATAAGTAAACAGACAGATTCCAATGCTAGAACGTGATTTCTTCACACCGATAACTGTAAGGAGGTTACTGAGTGGTGCCGTTGAAAGTATCACCTTGGGGACCTTCAGGTCTTGACTTGATTAGATTTTGGCAGCGCTACAGCAATGCCTGGCTAAACAGCCCGTTCTCATCAAGCGTTTTCCCATGTTCTTACTTCTGTAACAGGCTCTGATACATAAAGAAGTTCCTTTTGCTACCGTTTATATAAAATGGTTAGTGAGACAGAGGAGTGGAGAAAAGTCTTTATGGTGGGTAATACTTATAATTTAGTGATTTGAGAAATAAGTAGGAGAAATTTCACATTGTATCATACAGAAGATAGGTCTGAAATACTAATTTGTAAGAGATCATCTACATCGTGACCTCTCTGCACCCCTACATTAGAATTACCTTCCAGTGTTACACCGTCAGCAACCCTCTGAGAATCTGAATGATTAAGCACAGACGAAAGAGCACACTTCACCCACAACTCCATGGCCCTATCTATTTACGCCTGTACTGCTGCAATACCTTTAGTCCTCCTTAATTCCTTCCCAAAAATGATTCTCCTCAGAAGTTTGCGGTTTCAAAAATTCCAGAGCAATTACACTGATGTTTTCTGTGGGGGAAGTGGGGGTGGAGAGGGCTGAACTGAGAGGCCACGGCATGGAACTGGCAGCAGGGAACCCAGCGAAGATGAAAGCTCCCTGCTGCGGGTTCAGAGAATGTACACAGCTGCTGCAGCTGGCCTCCTCAGAACTCAACACCTACTCTATCGAGCGAGAAGGTGATAATAAGCCGTGTCTGCGTTCACGCAGCCCAGACGTTATACATACGTGCAGTTGAAGATAGCTGGATAGACAGCAGTTACTGTGGGCAGATAAAAAGCTCAATTTCAAACTTATACTTAATGGGATGTCAGGGTGGAAAACGGATAAAACGTTGCATTTGCTTTAAAGCCAAAGTCGTCCGTGCAGCATTTGGTTACCAGAATGTCTAACTTATGTAACTAGTTTATCGTTGATTGGGAGTACTGTGGACTTGGAGTCAGAATCATACCGTATCATCATGCTGCTGCAAGTGCTTAAGATTCTGAAATTGCCTTTGGCCATTTTTCCCAGGATCAATTTCAGCACACCCCTGAAAATAAAACCCTGGTTTGAAAAATTGATGGATGGATGAAACTTTGCCTTTTTATCTAGTTAAAAAAAGACGAGCACTCATACCCACGTATGTATTTATATTATAACCAGCTGACAGATGTGACACATGTTTGAGAATGAGACCACTCACTATTTTAGAGCTGCAGTAAGCATTCTGCACAACTGAGCGAAGCGTAATTACTAAAGTCTTTGTATTTTTCTTTTAAAGCGTGAAACGAAAACTTCTAGTTTAAGTGCAGTCAGTAGAATTATGTCAAAAATAAGGATATAAAGAATCACAATGTAGGACTGCAGTGTTAAAAAAATGTAAAATAAAAACCATTAATAATTTTATCCAATGTGGAGGTGACAAGTAATAATTGTGATTATTAAAGATTATACGTTTTAACACATACTGTTTAATGCTGTGATTTATACTGTGTAATTAGTTTATTACACTACCTTACACTGATACATAAATGTGCTGCATATAGAGTATTTTTAAATTTTATCATAATTTGGAATGATCTCACATTTGTTTATCAGTTTACAGGCAATGTTTAAATTAACAAAGTAGTATTAAAATTTGAAGAAAACAAACTATTCAGCCTGCGGTGGGCTGGCACCCTGCCTAGGGTTCGTTTACTGCCTTGCGCCCTGTGTTGGCTGGGATTGGCTCCAGCAGACCCCTGTGACCCTGTAGTTAGGATATAGCGGGTTGGATAATGGATGGATGGATAGATGCTTGTCAAGGATACCTACAGTATACTTGTATATCTTATACAGACTTATATAGCCCCTGTGCCGCCCCTATATCAAGTATACTTATACTTCGGGTTGTGAGGGAAATTGGAGCCCATCACAGCAAACATGTGATGCAAGGCAGGAACAATCCCTAGACAGGGCGCCAGTCCATCACAGAGTGCTCATCAGTCTTTATGAACCTAATTCATAAAACAATTAAATTTAGATTTAAAGTACCCTAGAGTAATCCTGTTTACTATACCAATCCTTGATAATTTAATTAGTTTTATGCATTGTTCTCTATAGCTCTGCCATTCAGGCTTGTGTTCTGCCTTTCATACGGCGCAACAGGCATTTATGACCCATCAGTGTCAGAAGATGGGTAAGGCACTCTAAAGACAGGAGCACAGGCACTGCCAGTCAGCTCTGTACTGGTCGTGTGTGGACTGAGAGTGGTAAGTTGAGACATAGTTTTGGCACCATGAATTTCCAAAAAAATTGATGACTGCTTAGCGCTGAAATGACATGCATTTGTTAGCCAATTTCATGCAAAAAATGTTTTGGGGCCGGTTGTGTCATTTCTCATTCAGGTTTGAGGTGATTAGCTATAATATGGGGTGTTGTAGTATTTTTAGGCATTACCTGATCATTCCAATTATGTCATTTTATTCATTTAGGTTCGAGGCGATGAATGGAACTATCAGTTATGATATTGAGTGTTTTAATATTATCAGGCAGTTCTGGATAATTCCAGTGATGTAATCTATTAGTCATATTTTTGAAGATTAAATGGAACTATTGATAATAGTAATAGTAGTGTAGTCACTTTTACTGAGTACAGAGAAATTCTTGCATGTCAGACCATGCAACATGTATCATAATACTGGGTGCTTTGGTAATTTGTTAGGCATTTCATCATAATTCTTATGGTATATTTTTTTTATTTGGATGTGAGATATCTATCTATCTATCTATCTATCTATCTATCTATCTATCTATCTATCTATCTATCTATCTATCTATCTATCTACTGTATTATATAGTGCCTTTCATTTCTATCTATCTATCTATCTATCTATCTGTATTTATTGTGAAAATATAAAAAAGAGACAACACTCTTACAAAGTTTTGGGGTTTTGTCTTCCCCGTGTAGTGAAAGGTCCAATAGTCTCAGACCCGTACATTCAAACATTGAATTACAACCATGACAACAATTTAGTGAAATAGTTGGATTTAAATAAGGGACAGACAGGAAATTATGTACAAAGGGCTATGATGGGAAAATCCAGGAAGCATCAGAGATGACGTGGAAACATGGAGCCGGAAGTGATGTCATCAGAACGAGACAGAAGGGAGGTAGCGTTTGTTGTAAATACAGAAGGGAAATCGAGTGAGGGTCTTCATAAAGGTTTGTTTACTCGTCTGTTTTCCTGTTGAATAAAAGAGAGAGGTGTTAGTACTCTGTTCCAAACACATTTTCTGTGAATTATCATGCTCCGTTGAGCCGGTCAGCTACTCTCTAAGCATGCATATATGTATATGTATATGTATATATGTATATGTATGTATACACTCTCTCTCTCTGTGTATATATATATATATATATATATATATATATATATATATATACTGTATATGTATATATGTATGTGTATACTGTACATATATATATATATACTTTATGTATACTTAAATTTTGAAACACCTGTTTTTGTTTCAGTTTTTAAAGAATATACACAGTTGAATATTTTAATCTTTCAAGAAATTAAGGCATAGAACAAATAAACAACATCAAATAAAAAAATATATATATATATATCCATCCATTTTCCAACCCGCTGAATCCGAATACAGGGTCACGGGGGTCTGCTGGAGCCAATCCCAGCCAACACAGGGCACAAGGCAGGAACCAATCCTGGGCAGGGTGCCAACCCACCGCAGGACACACACAAACACACCCACACACCAAGCACACAATAGGGCCAATTTAGAATCGCCAATCCACCTAACCTGCATGTCTTTGGATTGTGGGAGGAAACCGGAGCGCCCGGAGGAAACCTACGAGACACGGGAGAACATGCAAACTCCACGCAGGGAGGACCCGGGAAGCGAACCCGGGTCTCCTAACTGCGAGGCAGCAGCGCTACCACTGCGCCACCGTGCCGCCCTATATATATATATATATATATATATGCATATAGTAAGAACAATATTCGATATATCATGAAGGTTTGGGGTACCAAAGTAATCCCTGTATAATGGAAAGATCTCAAATCGAGGAACAAAACATAAAAAAAAACAGATGAATGTCTTTTTCAGACGGGAGTCAAAATGGATTGCTGCAGGCTGGTAGAGTGGTCAGTTTTAAGACGTGGGACTTGGAGTGTCCAGGTGACTGGTCCTTTCTGTAGAGGGATGAAGGTACTACGTGACAGAGCCAATCATTGGTCTTGAGTGTATTTGCAATCAGCCAAGTCCCGATGTTGTCCCCTAATCACATGGGGACAATATATATTTAATATAATTAAAATATATATTATGTAATTATTAATAATAATTATTTAACCTGCCTACCCACAGGATGAAAGCAAGAGCCTTTCCCAGCAAGCATCGAGCAAATATATAGATCCGTATACCGTATATACAAGTTTGTGCACATATGATGAGAGTTTCTTACTGACTTAATCCTGAACAGGGTCCCCAGGGGTGTGTTGAAGCCTATCCCAGCTAACTTAGAACGCAAGGCAGGAACAAACACTGAACAGTGTGCCAGTCCATTCCAGGGTGAACATCAACAAAGCATCTGGACGTAAGCCACACAGACACGGGGAGAACATGCAAACTCCACATAGGGAGGACTCGGGATGCAAACCCGTGTCTCCTTACTGTGAGGCAGCAGCACTACCACTGCAACACTGTGCCACCCTCATGAGTGTTAGTATTTATGGTACGTATTTGTATCTATATAAAATATGCATATTGGCATACAGTATGCTTGTGAATGTATGGATATGACATGAAAAATAAAAGACTTTTAATCCAAACATGCCGGTTGCCCTTATATGTATATGCCTTAGCAGGAGGTCTTTTTACTTGCACAGTTGTTTGAGGTGATATTGTAATGTGAAATTGAACAATTCTAAACACTCAAAAAGCTTTTCCACAGTTTTGTAAGTAATTAACTTAGCTGACTTGTGTATGCCTGCCTCTAAAGTCGTGTTCTACTCAAGGGACCCCTCACGTGGCATCACGCTGTGTTTTGACCTGCTGCTTTAAAACCTGCTTCTGTGAGTCAAGGTGGCTCAGTTTCATTATTTTGTTTGTAAAGTGAAAGATGGCCCAGACCATGTTCAATTACTTCCAGATCTGGTGTTTACCCAGGAGAATAGATCCTTTGTAAGGCCCCGCTACACTTCCAGCCCTGTGAACTGAGCCACTATCTGCCATTGAAATGGAAGGCCTCTCCCGAAGGTTGTTATATTGTAACATCTCCACATGTCCTTCTTTTCAATTTCCTTTTTTTTTTGGTATTTCATGTCCTTTGGTTTTATGTTTATGACTACACGTGAAATAAGAGGACATTTTCTCTTGTTTAGTGTGTAGGAGGCTTATTACTGTACCTTGTGGCTTCGACATTTAATCACAGAATATCCACCCCAGTGCTTGTCAGCCTGGTAAAAAGGAGATTTTAACCTACAGTCTGACCAATAATGTACTGTATATGATGTCGATGGCTTTAATGCACCTGAGAAGTTTTTCTTTCTATTTTCACATTACCTCCTGAAAATCCACTGTTTTCATCATGCAATTCAATTTTTATTGACAAAAACCCTCGCTTTGATACAAAGGTGGCTGTTTATTTGCCCTCGGCCAGAGATTCATGAGACCCTTTAACACCTGAACCTTTGAGTGATCTGCCCTTGATTTTTAAACTCATTGCCTTGGTCAATACTGGCCAGCAAGTGATGAAAGAGTAACCATCTCCTGAGGTCACAGGTCAGGCGTCTTCGACCTTTGCCTATTGCCTTTGAAATTATGATGAATTAGAAGGAAAAAGTAATAAAAATCCTCAAAAACAGCCACATGCTTCATAACTGTAAAGGATAGATGGGCTTGTGAGGTGCTGCTGCAATTACATGTAACTGAATGGAGTGAGCGCAGCTGAATTTATTTCTAAATGTGTAAAAGTTGACTTTGTGTAAAAAATTTAGACTTTCCTCTATTATCAGTCAAAATTGTATCTTTATAAAAAGATTTTTGTAATATATCCAGTCTACTAATATATTAAACACATGTTAAATATTAAAAACTTTCTGCTCCCATACATCTATCGAGTAATGATGTGACCACTGGTTTGAGGCCATTTTTCGTGCAACTTATGGCCATTTATCATGTGAAAATGGTGGACTTCATGTTTTATTATTGCTTTTGGGGTTGGTTATGTGATAACAGAGTGCCACATCTATGCAATATTTATGTTCTTCTCTCTGAGTGAAATTAACTTTTAAAAAAATAATAGAGCAAGGTGTCACCTTGCCACAGACTTTCATGTCAAAATAGGATCTGTCGCTGGCGGTTTTCTTTTTCTAATTTTTTTTTCTTTCTTAATAAAAAGCTCAATGTTTGTTTAAAAAGACTGCAGACGGCTCAGTGGGTAGTGCTCCTGCCTCACTGATCCAGTGTCCTGGGTTCAATCCTTGTGCTTGGTTGTTGTTTTTGTGGCATTTGTATGATCTCTATGAATTTTGTGTATGGGTTTTTCCTCCGGCTTGCTCTGGTGTTCTAATACACCATCAGAGACTTGTGTGCCACACATGTACACATGTCACATGTGCACATAGAGTATTCACACACACACATATATTTAGTTTTCTATATATATATATATCTATAAAAGCCAAATACCACTGACTCACTCATCATCAAATCTCCCGAACCATGAGGACATGGAACTTGAAATTTGGAATGTAGGTTAACCTTTGCCCATAGGTGCTCGCTCAGAAACGGTTTTAAAAATTTCATAGTCCAAGACATTTCTTATTTTTTTTTAGACCTGTTTTTATGTTTGTCTGCTTTTCACGAGAGAACTACTTAACGGATATAGATCAGGTTTTTTTCTGTAATTTGCTTGAACATTACTTTAATTTTGCAACTTTCTCATTGCGCTAAGTATCATAGTTTGCTTGTGGTACCGATTTATTAGTGCGAATCCGAGAGAGACCCATTGGGCTTCCCTCCTCACTCGCGCGTCTACCTCGGGGCTTAACCCTAACTCCGCTTAGTTAGAGAACGAGAGAACTACTTAACAGATTTAGATCGGGTTTTTTATATAATTTGCTTGAACATTTCAGTTGATTTTGTGACTTTTCTCATTGAGCTAAGTATCTCGCTAATCCAAGACAGAGGCTGCGGGCCGAGGGGAGGAGGAAGCGTGATGTCAGAAATAGAGAGCTGGGCAGGAGCCTCCTCACATACGCAGGCAAAGCCACCGGGGATGACTAGTATATATTTACTAGCCAGGTGTGCCCAACTACATTGCGCGCGTTAAAGTTGTCTGTGAAGGGCTCCCTGTTTAAATGCGGCTGCCAGTCGTAAACTGAGCCCTTCGTCGCACACCATTATGATTTTTTATAAGGGAAACAAAATTACAAAAGAAAACCCTTGGACATTGATTCGATAGGAACGGCCTACTCGGAATCACTGTCCGAATAGTAATTATGTGGTGGTGTAGGAGCATTTCTGCTTCTGTCCGTTCACAGTCCGTCTCGTTTTCATGACGCTGTCGTTTCCTCTCATGATGTCTTCTCAACCTTTCTCCAATCTCGCAGGTTGCTTTGTGGCAATCCAAAGAGTAAGGCAATATACACAGAGCAATGGTTATAAAAGGGGGACACATAGGTATCCAGGCTCTTTAAAGCATAAATAGGGATCACTTCACTGACATGTGAGCAAGCCACGGTACAACTGTGAGACGCACAGCACTCACCAGCTACAACGTAACAATAATAATTTCTGGAACGTGCTGTTATGTTGTCATTCATTTTACCCACTGTCTTTCTTTCATTCATATGTTACGTAGGCACGTACCTTTTATCTTCGGCAATCTCATTCTCTAACCAGACCTCAGGAGCTAACCAGCGTAACACTGTCCACCACCCCTTTTGTTAATCCGGCACATTGTTGACATCAACGTACTAAACTGGAAGGTGGTCTACGCATGCGTGGAATTCGCAGACAAACAAAGATCAAGATCTAAATGAAGATCTCTTTAGTTAATTTAAAGCACAACAATTTGTTTAGTTTGAATGTCTGTGTCTTGAGGTGTGACTGGAGTACTACAGTCTTCAGTAGTATAAGCCTGGAGGAGATTCTTAATGCAATGCCTATGTTTTAGCTGTCTCTCTACTGCCATCTAGTGCTTCTTCTTCTAATTCATTCGCGGACAAACAAAGATCAAGATCCAAATGAAGATTATATATAGAAATATATGGACTAATTCCCTTTTTAATTTTAAACACTTCAGTCATGTCTCCTCTTAATCAACTTTTACTTAAACTGTGAAGGCTCAACTCTTTTAATCTTTCTTCATAACTCATTTCCTGTAGCCCTGGAATCCGCCTCGTTGCTCTTCTCTGGACTTTTTCAAGTGCTGTTATGTCCTTTTTTGCAGTCTGGAGACCAAAACTGCACATAGTACTCCAGATGAGGCCTCACCAGTGTGTTATAAAGTTTGAGCGTAACCTCCTTTGACTTGTACTCCACACATCAGGTCGCTATATAACCTAACTTTCAGTTAGCCTTCTTAATGGTCTCTGAACACTGTCTCGCAGTTGATAGCGTTGAGTCCATGACAACTCCTGAATCCTTCTCATAAGGCGCACTCTCGATTTTAGACCTCCCATACGAAATTAATACATTAAACTGCATTTGTCTATCTATCTGGACAGAAAGTAAATGTCTTTCTTCTTGTTGCAAATGATACAAATTTCACTGGAAGCTAAATGCAATTTACTTTGCAAACATTTTTACAAGCTGAAACACTGAGTATTGCTGCAAATTCCATTTTGCGTAACTCATCCCTTGTTATTATGCTTCCTCGAAGTGAGTGGTTTATAGCCAATAAAGGAAACACACGACTACCTGACTCATGGAGTAATAACCTCTAAACCCTTACCATGAATTACCTTTTAAGATCAGAGTAATGGTTACGTTCCAGACAACACATTAAAACGGGAATTCAGATACAACAAAGAAATCGTATTTTTTCCTACATCTCTTAGATGTATTCTTGGCCTGGTGTGAGTGAGTTCACCCTGTGATGGATTGGCAGACCATTCATAATTGAATCCTGTCAGGTGCTCTAGCCCTTCACACCTTGCGCTCGTTTAATGATTAAAAAAATGAACAAACTAAACTCAAGCAGCATATCTACCACATATACAAGTATTTTAAAATTCCTTCCTTTCAAAGATCCTGGAGCTCATTGGGGAAAAAAATCTTCCAGTTCCTATTTCAAAAAAGGAGTGGAAGGCAGGCATAAGCAGATTTCTGCACACTCCAGCTCCATATGTGTAAAGCATTCAGTCATTCAACTTTAAATATTTTATTGAGTGCATGTATCTCATTTAAAATTGTCCAAAATGTTTCCAGGGCAAGATTCAACCTGTGAATGTTGCAATTGAGCTCCACCTAACCCTAACCCTAACCCTAACCCTAACTGGGGCACATGTTTTGGGCGTGGACCTAATTAACAACACAAAAATCTTTAAACGCGTATCAGACAGCCTTGGCGTCACGATCCCTCCAAACCCATTAACAGTTGTGTTTGGTGGACTCAAAGATGGACTTAAAGTGGAGAAGGACAAATAAATCGTATTCACCTTTATCACACTACTAGCACGTAGACTTATTTCGCTCAGCTGGAAAAATCCCACCCCACCTTTTTTAAGTCAGTGATGTTCTGTACTGTCTGAAACTGGAAAAACTCTAATTCTCACTCAGAGGATCTGTATAAAAAACTTTTTTTTAAAATATGGCAGGATCTAATTAATACCATTTTAGAATAAGCATCTCTATTGGGTAAAAAGGATACTCTTCCTTCCTTGCTGCTTTTAAAGATTTGCTGTGGTTGATGGCTCTCCTCTCTATCTCTAGGGTGAGGGCTGAATTTTGGTTTGTTAAGTTTGACTTGAATGTTGAATATTATTAGCTTCTAATTAAAATTAATAAAAATAAACAAATTAATTAGTTTTGTTTCAATGTCAAGCTTTGTTCAGGTGGCATCTCATTGAGCACACTTTGTGATCGATTCTACTGTAAGTAATAGTCATGGTATAGATTTTCATCTTTACACCATCTATACACAAATTATTTTCAAATCCAGAAATTCAGTAAGTGCTGATTAATAATAAAAAAAAACGGAATAAATCAGTAGCTCAATAGCATGACAGGATTCATCCTCTGATTACAAGCTGACGTACCGAGAAAGCCAACAGCCACAGCAGCCCTCCAATTACGAGGTCGGCCTCCTTGGATTTTTCTGATGTGTGAAAGGAGGGCAACAGGTTAATTACAGAAGGGACGCTTTTACAGAATTGCGAGGGAGAAAAAGAGCTCATTGGATTCTTTTAAGAACTCAACAAAGTGGGTGTCTTGAGTTAGTGGCAGAGTCGCCGAGAATGGGAAACAAGACTGAATCACTGAAACTATCCACGTGGAGGAGTCCAACATTTGTCAGGAGGTCTAGAGGAGTCTACTTTTTTAGGTAGAAAAATGACAAATTTGCAATATCCTTTAATCAATCAGTTTTAATTTTATATAGCGCTAACAGTATGGCCATTAAAGGGTGCATTACAGTGGAAACACAATAATAATGCAATATAAAAATGACAACGTCATGACTATAATACCGTTGGAATTTCAAAGAAGAAGGAAGTGTAAACGAAGCCTGAGTAGAGCGTCAAGAGAAGGGAAATACGGGAACCGTGGCATCAGTCAGACTTGCAGAAAAGAAAGTGTATCACGTTAGCGGTCAATAGGGTGTGTGTGTGTGTGTGTGCACTTTGTTCTGTTGCATTTATCATGGACCTCGGACATGCTGACCTGTGTCACTGTCAAGGTATCGGCAAAGTGTTTCCTGCACGGTGCATGCAAGTCATACTAAGCGTCTGCTGATAATCAACAGAAGACAGGCAGCCCACCTGACTGTTAGAGGGCACAATGAGGACAATTGATAAAGCTGATGAAACAAGAATGAATAAATAGGGATGCCTTTCGGATCTTTTATCTGGTGACAATTTCCTGCTCTAGTACAATAAATTATTGTGAGGTTGTTTGTGCAGGATCTACTTTGTCGATGCTTTTAAGGATTTTGAAGACCTGGATTAGCTTCTTACAGAGTCTTCTCTGCTCAAGACTAAACAGCTGGTCTATAGTCTGGGGTCCTAAAATTCATCTTAAACTTTGACTCCTTGCTTTGTTTCTCAAATTGGTTTTGCCCTGCACTCAGCTTAAAGTCTACTCAATAATAAAATTTCCAAATTTGATACGGTATTAAGAAAAATATTGAAATTTGATACCGTTTTCAATACCCAATACAGTATATAACAAAACTCAATAAAAATACAATTCTGTATGCACTAACATCTTTACCATGATGAAAACAAATAATATAATTGTTAGTCAAGTGACTCTTAATGTGTTAAATGTTTAGCTGGCTACAAAAAAATGCTTTAACCTTCTAGAAAAAAATAAATGTCACATCCCTACTTCAAATGCACCAGTTTGCAGTATTTCCAGACGCCACAGCGGACGCCATCTTTGTCAATTAAGCACACTGCTGAACTTGACATCTTATTAATAATGGGGCTGTAACTTTTGCCAAGTCCATTGGTGGCCTGTGAGGCTCAATCATCAGAACCCACAGATTCCCGGAAGTGCATTCATAATGTAAGCTGTAGAATCGGTACCATGGAAAATGAGTATTGAAACAATTTTAAAATCAATAATTATCAATATTATTGTGTTTTATTTTTATTTTTCCAGTGCCTTCAGTAACTTCCATTGATTTCTGTTAAGCAGTAAAGTCCAAGATATGCAGTTGGATGAGCCTATGGCATCTTGGATAATGGACTCTATGTCAGGCAGACTGCAGTTCTTGAGACTTAAGGACTGTGTGAGCAACACTGGAGCAACATAAGGAAGAGACGGGTCCCATTTTCTGTCACTCTATACACCTCTGACTATAAATCTATGTATATAAAAGCCAAATATCACTGACTCACTCATCATGAAATCTCCCGAGCCATGAGAAGGTTACCCTTGGCCCATAGGTGCTTGCTGAGAAACGGTTTTAAAAATTTCATGGTCCAAGTGCGTTCTGTTTGTACGTCTGTTGAGAGAGTTACTTAACAGATTTAGATCTGGTTCTTATCTATAATTTGCTTGAATTTTCCTGTTGATTTTGAGACTTCTGTCATCGTGCTAAGTACCATAGTGCGCTTGCGGTGCCGATGCATTTATGCAAATCCAACAGAATGGCTGTGGGCTGAGAGCAGGGGGGGCGGGGCCTACCTCATTCACTCGCCAGCCATTGTTCGAGTTGGTCTACGTCTCGCCACGTGTTGCCTTTGCCTCCGCTTAGCAAGCGACATCTTTGTTTGTTCAACAGACATTATCATCTACAGATTGTTAAGGAGCAATGCTTGACCTTTTTGAGAGAGAGATCAGAGCTCCATTTGTTTTAGAGGTTATTACTGCTGATTGCGAGAGATATCACGGCCATGTGCTTTTCTCCCCACGCGGGAAACACTCTCCCATCAGAACTGAACACGATCAGATACAGTGGCAACGTCTAGTGATTTTTAAAGTTTGTCCTGTTTCATTACAATGTGAGCGAAGCCATGGGGTACAGCTAGTACAGTATAGCAGCAGGTTACGTTACCTGCAAAAATTTACAAATGATTCTCCATTTATGATGTCTGTTGTTAAAGTGGATAAGACAGAGGAGATGTGTCAGGTTGAGGACTTTGTTTCTTGGTGCAAAGAGAAATCTGCAACTTAATATCTGCAAAACCAAGGAACTGGTTATTGACTTTCACCGTACCAAAAAGCCTGCTGAGGGATTGGTTGTAGAGGTGGAGCACTCGTATGTGTACTTGGGGCTCCACATCAATGGCAGGCCGAACTGATCTCAGAACATGCAGGAAGTACTGTCAATAAGAAAGAGCAGAGCAGGGTCTTCTTCTTCAGGAGACTGTGTTTCTTTAATGTGAGGAAGTGACATCCTTCACATCTTCCACACTCTGTGATGTCCAGCGCAATTTTCTGTGCTATGTTTTCCTGGGCTGGTAACAGAAGCTAATTAAAAGGACAGGCTAAGTTATGGGACACACTCTGGACCCCCTTTAAGTCGTAGCAAAGGAGAGAATGAAAACAAAACTGAGTGTCATTATGAACAATGCTGCACATCCTCTTTGTGGCACAACAACACCGAGGACTTTCAAGCCAACAAATTACTTCAACAGAAACACTACTTGGGGGTCCTTTATACTAACAGAACTACGCCTGTGACTGCTAAATCAGAAGATTTCTTATCTTTCTTTTTGTGTTTTGTTTTTCCTTTTTAGTCATTTTGGTGTGTGTTCCAGAGGTGTCCAACTCCGGTCCTGGTGGGCCGCAGTGGCTGCAGGTTTTCATTTTAACCATCTTCTTAACTCGTTCGGGGCTGATGTCAACTTTTGTCAAAAAGAGGAGTTGACGATGGTAATCGACTGTAAAATTGTGACAAAACTAACTGTTATGTTTTAGTTGGACTCTCGTTGCTTGAAGGAAAGTGAGCTTCATTGGATTGACCGAGATTTCTTGCGCTTGTGTGAGTAGCAAGGCGCAAACAACAGCAAAAATGGCACTGACAGCTGATGAGAGATCAAAGTGATTGCATAAAGCAAACTACTGCATCTACGACGTTTTGACTATTATCTCTGAACTGGACTATGACTTGTCGGACTCCGATTTTGATACAAGTGATCGAAAACGAATGTGAGGTTCCAGCTTCAATTGACTGGTCCCTAGCCAATCATGGTGCTGAATGGGTTCATGTAGCTGATACGCCCTATGGCAGTGTTGGTGAGGGAGGACTGCCACTTAGCAATGATTAGAGGTAGAACCTAGATTGCAATGCCTCAGCCACGTGAAGACAGCTTGGCAGCAAGCCTGCCGCACATTCTTGTCAAACTGGCAGCCACAGCATGCAGCAACAGACGTTTAATCTTGATTTCTGTGTGAAACCATTGTTTTTCAAAAACCGTTTTTTGTAAAAATATTCAGCCCTCAAAGAGTTAATTAGTGAGCCCGTTTTTGCTGATGATTAACTTGTTTTAACGGAAGTGACTCAGACCCCTTAGTTATTTCTTTTTCCTTAATGAGCAGCCAAACAATAAACGGACACAAAACAAGCCGCCACATGACCAGCTAAACTGAAAATAAAGAAAGAGGTCATGTTGGTCTGCTTAGGTCAGTGGTGGCGAACCTATGGCACACGTGCCAAAGGGGGCACTCAGAGCCCTCTCAGTGGGCACACGCGCCGTCCGAGCACAGAGTTCGCATTATAAAGCGAGAGGAATGCGGGCCGGGCTGCTCCCCTCACCGCTCCCCCTCTTCACACGTGCCGGAGGACTTTTCTCACATCACCCGCCCCTCTGCCCAGCAGCCCAATGGGAGCGCGTCCTTCCACTCCTGTCTGGGGTAAGGCGGGCGGCACACATGCTGCTTGAGGGTGCGGCACGGACTGCAGCCTTTTGAGTCTGTGATTCCCGTGGTGGGGTTGGAGGGGATGTGGTATAGCGGGTCCACAGCTCAAAATTGAAAAGGCCAGTTTTAACAGATAATTGCTGCACTCGCGGCTTAAAGAGGGGTTATGGTAGAGTGGCGGTTTCCGCTTTGTGATGCGGGCAGTCCTCGCTTAAGCACACAGGTGAGGAGTCGTCCGCATCTGTAATTATTGCCGGGAGTTGCTAATCGCCACACCTGATCCACGACCCCGTAATATATAATGGAAGCTTTGAGGGGGGAGCTTAATAGGGAAGACCTGCGTGAAACACTTGAGAGGATCGAAGGGATGACAAAGGACAGCACAGTTAGTTATGAAAATGAAATCCTTAAAGTGTGGAATTCTCTGCCAAATAATCTTAAGTCAATGAAGGCACTTGAGATTGCTTTCCTTACTTTGTTTGGAACATCTTATGCTTGTGCGCAGCTGTTTTCAGCTTTGAATTAAATCAAATCTGGCACCAGAAACAGATTAACAGATGACCTGAGTGCTGCATGTGTTGCTCTCAAACTTACAAAGTATGAGCCAAGGTTAGACAAATTATCAGCATGCATACAACAGCAAAAAGCACATTAATTGTTCAAAAGCATACCGAATGCAAACTTTTACCTTTCAACAAAAAGTTGTTTGTATCATTGAAAGCTCTGTTATTATGTTTTTCTTTTAAGACAAAAGATGTTAATGTATGAGTGACTTTTCTAAACTAAAAGCTCAGTAGATAGACAGACAGAGCATCAGTATTGGCAGTTCCGTCCAATTTATCATCCAGCTGCACTCCCAGGTATTTATAGGTCTGTACCCTCTGCACACACTCACCTCTGATGATCACGGGGTCCATGAGGGGCCTGGGCCTCCTAAAATCCACCACCAGCTCCTTGGCTATGCTGGTGTTCAGTTTTAGGTGGTATTCAGGTTAAATTGCCATGTTGGCACTTTGCGATAAATAAGTGGGTTTTGGATTGCAGTTTGGACACTTGGTTTCTAAATGGTTCGCCATCACTGGCTTAGGTCATCACCAAATCATCTTGACGGTGGTCTTAGTAAAAACAGATAATCAACAGTCTGCTGTGGCAGAACGAGAGCAGCCACAAGTCATGATATTTAATAACGGCTTTAATTAACAGCAAGAACCGGCTTCTCATTAAGAAACTGGTTGGAGTGAAATTGGCTGGAGTTTGACATTCTACTTTAGCTGGTCATTTGTCGGCTCACTTCACACAAACGAATCAATTCAGAGGACTGAATCCTTAAAAACAGGGCTATTATAATGAAGGGAAAAGGAGTTAATTAGCAGTGAAAACTGCTTGCTGTTTAGGTAAAGGGTTAGGATGAAAACCAGCAGGCACTGCGGCCCACCAGGACCGGAGTTGACACCCCTAATTTAGAACATAATGTGTGAGTGTGTGTACATTTATTCATCTGTCCATTTATTTATTTAGCTTCTGTAAAATGCCAAATTTTCCTCTGGTGACAAATAAAGTTCTTTCTATCTGCCTATGCAAGGCAGAAGCTAACCCTGGATGGGTAGCCAGTCCATTGCAATGGTTACACACATTCTGACATGCCAGATCTGTTTAGACCTGACTATTAAGGAGTTTTAGGACGTGGTAGATATCTGGAGAGCCTAAAACGACTTAAAAAGGTTGCAATCTGTCCATTTGAACCCAGGACTTTGAATCAGTGAGGCGGCAAACACTAAACATTGTTCTGCTGTGCCATCCTAATCTGAAACGACTTGATTCATACAGTTTCTCAGCCAGAAACCCTGCTGCATTTAATACACTTCATAATTTGCTTAGTCGTCATGTAATTTGAGATATTCCTCATAAACCTCAGAGACTGTTCAGCAGAAAAGACATGCGATATGTTACAATACAATACAAAACATAGAAGTGGAGATGCTTTTAGGAATGGTGCAAGCCAGATAAAGGTATGCTGGAATGGAAAATTATGTGGCTAAACATTTTTTTCCCCTCATTTTAAAAGCCGTAAGAGATAGAGATGTGGGTCATTATCTGTTTCACTAACTTGTAAAAGCACTTTATTGTATGTTTGTCATTGCAGAAATGTTATTTAGATACAAGTCAAGTCTAATGGAAACAGCCTTAATTGATCCACTTGGAGCCGAGCACTTAACTGATCGAGTTACTGCAGTGGCTTAAAATTCTGCCATTCCCGGATAAATGTGGGTTGTAAAACTCCATTTTGTTTGTGTGTGTGTTTATAAAGGACAAACTCAGAGGGAAACATTTAAAATCTTAAGACCTCAAGTCTGTCATGTAACAACTGAAAAAATACAGCTTTGTTTAAACAGGACCTCACAACTGATATGACTGTGGACTCTTGAAAGCCTTTTCTTTAACCCAAACAGCAGACACCCATCCCATTGATTTGTTCAGTTATGCTGGCTTAGAACAAATTCATCCACAGCACCAGAGACGATGGTACGTGCGTGTATAGGGCTGTGGAGTCGGTCCACAAAACCTTCAACTCCAACTCTCACTCTGACTGCTCAGTTTCTGGTACCTCCAACTCTTGACTACTTAGTTTGTAATTAGATGAAAGTATTTACTATACTGATTGAAAGGCACACGACATACAAGATACAAGGAACTTCATCACTGCCAGCCTGAGCCAGCCTGAGTCATCAAGGCTGCATTTTAGCAGTCTCACCTGTTAAAGTGTAAAGGCTGTGGCAGTGCTGTTGAGGAACATTAAAGACTAACAAAATGAAAAAAGAAGCTTCATTTTTATCAAGCGTCTAGAACAAAAAAATTGTTTAATTGAATCAGTATATGGGAAATTGGAATTTTTAATAAATATTACTATTCACTTTAAGTCATAGTCAGAAATGATAAATTTTTACCAACTCTGACTCCAACTTCTGTAACCCAATAATTGCTTCTGACTCCACAACCCTGTGTGTGTGTACAGAAAATACATTTGTGAATGCGTCTACTCGTCTAGCCTTTATACAGTGCCTCTCATTTTTGTTAATTTCATATCAATTTATATGTTTAGTATGCCTGTCTGTTTGTCTATTTATTATAGAGTATTTATCAATGTATCATATAGTGCCTTTCCTATGTGTCTGTCTGCCTCAGAATTCTATCTATCTATCTATCTATCTATCTATCTATCTATCTATCTATCTATCTATCTATCTATCTATCTATCATATAATAAAAAAATAACAATTCATTTAATTTATATAGTGCCTTTCTTATCTATCTATCTATCTATCTATCTATCTATCTATCTATCTATCTATCTATCTATCTATCTATCATATAATAACAAAATAACAATTCATTTAATTTATATAGTGCCTTTCATATCTATCTATCTATCTATCTATCTATCTATCTATCTATCTATCTATCTATCTATCTATCTATCTATCTGTCTGTCTGTCTGTCTGTCTGTGTCTATCTATCTATCTATTTTATAGTGCCTTTCATATCTATCTATCTATCTATCTATCTATCTATCTATCTATCTATCTATCTATCTATCTATCTATCATATAATAACAAAATAACAATTCATTTAATTTATATAGTGCCTTTCATATCTATCTATCTATCTATCTATCTATCTATCTATCTATCTATCTATCTGTCTGTCTATCTATCATATAATAACAAAATAACAATTCATTTAATTTATATAGTGCCTTTCATATCTATCTATCTATCTATCTATCTATCTATCTATCTATCTATCTGTCATATTGTGCCTATATTCATATCTACCTAATATTCTGTTTTAAGGTATTCTAGACAGAGGTTCATATGTTATTACAGGGTCAATATTGTCACCTGTACTCATGTACAGTGTAGAGTGAAATTCTTTCTTGTGTGTGCCAATTAACATGCAACCCATAGTCCCTCTTGTGCACCATGACTAATGAGTTTAACTCTCTACAGTTGAAACTTATGTCTTCCTTATTTAAAAAGCATTATTTGTCATAACAGATAGATATACTGTACATGCATTGCAAAAAATGAAATCTACGCAATGAAATAAACGCAACGAAATGAAATCAAAGTGAAAAGAACTTATATCATGACATTAAATCTTGTTTTCCTTTATGTAAGAATAGTTGACATATCAAAACATTAATATTTATGATTATTTAGCTTACTTTAAGAAATCTTGTCATGTAAATTTTCCTTTTTCTATTGGCAGTTTTTTTTTTGCTAAATGAAAGCAAAAGAACTCCCATTTTAATTTTTTTTTTGTTGAGTTTTTGCATATGCATTTTTGCAGTGTACTTAACATAATGAGGTGTAAGAAATTTATTTTTACTGTCAATCTTTCTTATTATTTAATTTGTTATAGTGTATATTTTTAAACTCTTCCTGTTAAAGTGAATTTTTGTATTTGCTGCTCAGGTAATTGTGTTGATGGCTATTGAACCAGTGTCAAAGCTCCAGTCGTTTTAGTGCTGGCGAACGTACATGAACCCCTTTGTTTCTATGTTCTCCATATGAGAGTATCTCTTGCCTCAGTTTTTTGACCCTGTGATTTGAAATGAGTCTTTCAAGTGTTTATAGTTCAGGGGTCTGCAAGGAATAACATGCTACATCAGTTATTGGAAATAGCTGCATCCCTGTGTGTGAAGCAAGCCGAACCTTAATATGTGTTCCTCTGATTTATCTACATCCCACAAAGATGGGATGCATTGGAGAGATTAGAGTGTTTATTCCAAGTAATAAAAATGTATTTATTGGAATTTTTAAACATAAAACTGGCACAACTGGGTAGGTCTGACCATATCTTGCTGTCACCTACAAGCCTGCTTTCAGTCGGCAGCAGCCCTCTTACTATTCAAGCCAGGAGTTCTTGAGTGTATTTGGGAGGTCGTGGTTTGTTATAATAATTATATTCTTCTTGAACTTCTGCAAAGTTTTAATTTATCCTTGGAGACAAATAGGGTATCTATCTATCTATCTATCTATCTATCTATCTATCTATCTATCTATCTATCATATATTGTCTTTCACATCTATCTATCTATCTATCTATCTATCTATCTATCTATCTATCTATCTATCTATCTATCTATCTATCCACAGTATCTCTTAATTATATAGTGCCTTTCATATCTATCTATCTATCTTTCTATCTATCTATCTATCTATCTATCTATCTATCTATCTATCTATCTATCAATCTATCATATAGTGCCTTTCACATCTATCTATCTATCTATCTATCTATCTATCTATCTATCTATCTATCTATCTATCCATCTATCTATCTATTATATAGTGTCTTTCACATCTATCTATCTATTATATAGTGCTTTTCATATCTATCTATCTATCTATCTATCTATCTATCTATCTATCTATCTATCTATCTATCTATCTATCTATCTATCATATAGTGTCTTTCACATCTATCTATCTGCTTCCTTCCTGTTTCATTGTCGCAGTGCATGTTGGGTGGTTGATCTGGCGCGAGTGCTGGTGGTGGGCTCTGAGTCTGGTGAGTGAAGTGTTTTGTTTAACTTTTTTTCCCCCCTTTTCCCATTTTTCATTTTCTTGGTGAATTGTTTGAAAGTTTTTCCGTTTTCTTTTGTGTGAAGTGGCATCTGGCCACAGCAGCCATAATGGCTGCGAATTTAGAACGATTGAGCCGCCGCCATGGGATAAAACTTCTGTGTGATTTTTTCCCCTTAGAAAGTGCGGTGTTGGCGGTAGGCAATGTGATCGGTTGCGAGAACATTAAGTCCGCCTCGCGAATGAACGGCGCAATCGTATTATTTTTGAGTTCTGTCGATCTGGTGCAGACAATTGTAGAAAAGGGTGTAGTGATCGATGGCTCGTTCGTGCAGGTGTTCTCCGTCATCGGCCTGGACTTATTGGAAGTGTTCCAATGGAGTTTTAAAACTGGCTTGTTACCGCAGAGCTGCCGTAGAGCCGTGATCACGCTGCTGCCGAAGAAGGGAGACTTGTGTCTCATTAAGAACTGGCGGCCTGTGTCTCTCTTATGCGCTGATTATAAAGTTCTCTCTAAAGCCTTAGCCAACAGGATGGTCCAAGTTTTAGGGAGAGTGGTGCATCCTGATCAGAATTACTGCGTGGCTGGCAGGTCCATCTTTAATAACATTTTTTTAATTCGGGACATTTTGGCTGCTGCAGAACTGTTTGGTTTTCAGACTGGTCTTATTTTTCTTGACCAGGAAAAAGCTTTTGACAGGGTCAGTCACTCATTTTTATGGAATGCCATGAAGGCGTTTGGGTTTGGGGGGTCTTTTATTAAACATATTCGCTTACTTTATAGTGACATTTCTGGTATCATAAAGGTCAATGGTGGCTTGTGTGCACCTTTCAGTGTCAGAAGAGGAGTCAGACAGGGATGTTCTTTGTCCGGCATGTTATATGCTCTGGCGCTGGAGCCTTTCCTGGTGCACCTGAGGAAGGTGCTGACTGGTCTCTCCATCCCCAACTGCAACATGGACCCTGTGAAAGTCACTGCTTATGCAGATGATCTTGCTGTAGTCATCACAAGCCAGAAGGATTTGGGCGAATTAACAGAAGGTCTACGGAATTACAGTAAAGCGTCGTCGGCTAAAGTGAATTGGAATAAAAGTAGTGCAGTGCTGGTGGGGAACTGGACAGGATGTAGTCCTCCTCGACTGGAAGGAGGTCTGCAGTGGACAACTGGAGGCTTCCTGTACCTGGGAGTCCATCTTGGAGATGACCACTACATCCAAAAGAACTGGGAGGGTCTGTTGGACAAGGTTACAGCTCGGCTTGCCAAGTGGAAGTGGATACTCCCTCAGTTATCCTATAGAGGACGGATGCTGGTCATTAATAACCTGGTGACCTCCAGCCTGTGGCATAAGTGTATTTGTCTACAACCTCCACCTTTGCTTGTTCAGCAGATACAGAAGGCGATCATGGATTTTTTTTGGACTGGTACCCATTGGATACAGAAGGGCGTTCTATTTTTACCATTGGATGAAGGCGGACAAGGACTTATTGACATTACCAGCAGGATTGCTGCTTTCCGCCTTCAGACCATTCAAAAACTGCTGTATCCTGTCGAGCAGAGCCAGTGGATGAACTTAGCCGTACTCTTCTTTAAACAAGCCAGGCATATGGGACTTGGGAAAAGTTTACTGCTGTGCCACTTAGATAAGATCAAGACTTTACAGGTGCCAGGTTTTTATAAAAGCCTTCTAGCAGCGTGGCAACTGCTGTTGATAAAAAAGGACTGTGATGACCTCTCCACATTTTGGGTCCTTCATGAACCACTGTTCTACAATCCTGCTGTTGGCACTGCTACAGGACTTTCTGAAAATTGTATTAATCATTTCATAATACATGGAATAACCACAATAAAGGACATAATTGACTGGGAAAATTACACTTGGAAAAGTGCACAAGTGGTAGCAGTGGAGACAGGGGTACACTCAGTCCGCCTAATGGAGAAGTTTCTGTGGCAGGTACAATCATCAATGGACAGGGAATCCATGACACTCCTGCACGGAATTTTCTCATCACAATTGAAGCCAACTGACTAAACACCTTTTCCAACGCTTACTGTGTCTCCGGCTGTTGAACTGAGGGATGGTGAGACTAATGTTTTAGCCTTAAGTTCTCTAGAGGCGTTATCTCTACCTACAGTGCCGGGGAAACAGCTGTACAGGATTTGTGTGAAGGTGAACAACCTGGAGCAGCTGAGGACACGAAGACACGACACACCATGGAGAGACAAGCTTGGAGCCCCTCAAGGACTGAACCCCGCATGGAGGTCGTTGTACAAGCCGCCATTGGCCAGTAGGGTGGGAGACCTGCAGTGGAGGTTGGTACATGGGATACTAGCGGTGAACTCCTTCTTATCGATTATATGTCCGGGGGTCTCAGATTGCTGCCCTTTTTGTGGTCTGAGGGAAAGTGTCTTTCATGCATTTATGTATTGTGAGAGGCTCCAGACCTTTTTTAGTGAAATTGAAAGAATAGTAGAAGGGCTGGGGGTCCCGTATAATGGCACGGTGTTTGTGTTTGGGGTTAGAATTACAAAACACACCAGAGAAAATATGAACTTAATTAATTTTATTATCGGGCAAGCAAAACTGTCAATATGGAAGACCCGTAAAAACAAGATTACTGGGAGTGGAAATGAAAATGTTGTTGTATTTTTTAGAAAAGTATGTGAAAGTAGGATATTAGTGGATTTTAATTTTTATAAGTCCACAAATAATTTAGCAAAGTTTAAGGAAATGTGGTGCGTGAATAATGTGCTTTGTGTATGTGATGAAGATAATTTGCAATTTGTGCTTTGACTTTGGTGTTTCATTCCTTTATAAATTGGGTGGATAAATTGAGAATAAGTGGGATTGAGGGTGGAAACAATGGGGATTAGATAAATATATACTCCAAGAACAATATGAATATGTAATGGTTTAAAAATGAATATTCATCATTAGGAAAGTGTGTACGTGTTTTTTTGTAAGACTTAAGATTTTGAGTTTTTACTGTGTTTTTTTTTTTTTGTATTTATTCCTGTGTTTATTTAATAAAGTTTGCTTTTAAAAATAAAATAAATACAGTATCTCTTAATTATATAGTGCCTTTCATATCTATCTATCTATCTATCTATCTATCTATCTATCTATCTATCTATCTATCTATCAATCTATCATATAGTGCCTTTCACATCTATCTATCTATCTATCTATCTATCTATCTATCTATCTATCTATCTATCTATCTATCTATCTATCTATCTCTTAATTATATAGTGCCTTTCATATCTATCTATCTATCTATCTATCTATCTATCTATCTATCTATCTATCTATCTATCTATCTATTATATAGTGTCTTTCACATCTATCTATCTATCTATCTATCTATCTATCTATCTATCTATCTATCTATCTATCTATCTATCTATCTATCTATCTATCTATCATATATCTATCTATCTATCTATCTGCTTCCTTCCTGTTTCATTGTCGCAGTGCATGTTGGGTGGTTGATCTGGCGCGAGTGCTGGTGGTGGGCTCTGAGTCTGGTGAGTGAAGTGTTTTGTTTAACTTTTTTTCCCCCTTTCCCATTTTCATTTTCTTGGTGAATTGTTTGAAAGTTTTTCCGTTTTCTTTTGTGTGAAGTGGCATCTGGCCACAGCAGCCATAATGGCTGCGAATTTAGAACGATTGAGCCGCCGCCATGGGATAAAACTTCTGTGTGATTTTTTCCCCTTAGAAAGTGCGGTGTTGGCGGTAGGCAATGTGATCGGTTGCGAGAACATTAAGTCCGCCTCGCGAATGAACGGCGCAATCGTATTATTTTTGAGTTCTGTCGATCTGGTGCAGACAATTGTAGAAAAGGGTGTAGTGATCGATGGCTCGTTCGTGCAGGTGTCTCCGTTGGCGGCGCCAGCACGTAAAGTAACGTTATCGAATGTCCCCATTTTTGAGGAATGAGACTATAGAAAAGAATTAGTACGTCACGGTCGTTTAGTTTCAAAAATCCGCTATATTCCTTTGGGGTGCAAGTCGCCGGAGTTAAAACATGTAATGTCTTTTAGGAGACAAGTTTACATGGTGCTCAACAAAATGGATGAAAGTTTAAATGTTGCTATGAGGTTTAAGATTGATGGTTTCGATTAGTGATTTTTCTGAGTTCGGATGAAATGAAATGTTTTGGGTGTGGAAGTGAGGGGCATTTAGTTAAAAATTGTCCAGTGAAAGTGAACAGAGCAGTTGTTCGTGATAACCTGCATGTCACTAATGACGATTTACAAGATCGGCCTTTACAGCTTAATGGTAATGAAAACACAAAGACACCAGAGGAAGCGCGGCCCGAGGAGAGTGTAAATGTTTCTGAACCTTTAAATAAGGGAGATGAGTTGCTTGATGGGGAAATGCACAGACCAGCATCGATGGGGACATCGGAATGAAAATGCAGCAGAAGATTCTGCTACAGCACAGGGAAGTGTGTGGGGAGAGATTGAAATGGAGGAAGGCGATGATAACGCACCTGAGCCATACGATGGGTTTAAACGGCCTGCTAAAAAGACAAGCTGGGAGGAGGAAGGAACCGCGCGAAAACGCAGTAATGTTACGGCTTGTGCTGCTGAGGAAGGCGAGGTCCCGCTGCAGCCCCACCGGTTACGCAGGGCAGGTACGCGGCCCTAGCTGAGGCAGACAGTGAAAACGCGGCTGGGCTGAGTGAGGGAGACGAGGAGGCGGAGGGGGAAATGTCGGATAGTTCAACTGTGTCTGACCTACAAGAATGTAAAGGTAGAGGGGATACAGTGCTCAAAGTATCAGAACATTTGTGACGGAAACTGAGGGCAGAAGGGGTGTAGATGTGACCGATTACTTTCCTGATGTGCAACTTTTTATCTCTTCAATACAAAGCCTAAGAAAAGAAAAGTCCTCTTCTGTCTTGTTCACTGATAAAGAGCTTCTCAGATTAAAGAATCTGTCAAGCAGACTGAAGAAACAGTTCAAACTAAATAAGCAGTAATGGAGAGGGCAACTGCACCATTTCCAAGATCCTGTATATTCTGGGATCTGTGGTTTATTTTGATTTTATTTTTATATTTTCATTTAACATGGCTTGCTTTAATGTAGGAAGCTTAAATATTAATGGTGGAAGAAATAATAATAAGAGGCTAGCTTTGTTTGAATTCATAAAGCAAAAAGACTTAAAAGTTACCTTTGTACAGGAAACCCATATAGACACGCAAATCAATGGGAGTGGAGTAGGGATTGGAAAGGGACATTTATTACAGTAACGGTACAAATATTAGTGCTGGAGTAGCCATTCTGTTTTCTAAGAATGTTCACGTAGTTCTTTGTGATGTTGAAGAAATAGTGAAGGGAGGCTGCTCAAAGTGCGCCAAACTTCAAGGCAGTTCTTTTACTTTTATTAATGTATATGCCCAACGATGGGAATGAGAAAATCGCTTTTTTTAAGAAGTTGGAGGGTGTGCTGACACAATGTTGCACAAATGAAGTCCTCGTTCTAGGTGGGGATTTTAATTGCACCCTTGATACACAAAAAGATAGAAATAACGGGCTGGAGCGCACACACGCTCAGCCCAGGAATTAGAGAGAGTCGTGAGCGAGATGGGACTGGAAGATGTGTGGCGAAATAAAAATGGGGGCACCAGACAATATACATGGGGGAGGATGAATGGGGGGATTATTTCAATGGCGAGGCTTGATCGTCTTTATTGTTTCAAGCACCATATTGGTTTATTTAAAAACGGTCACATTACCCCTGCAGGGTTCTCAGATCACAGTTTGGTGTCTTGTTCTGTGATCCTAACTGATTACAAGCCTCGTAGTGCCTACTGGCATTTTAATACGCTCTCCTTCAAGACCAAAGTTTTAAAGACTTATTTAAATTTTTTTGGGCAAGTTGGAGACTCATGAAGAAGGAGTTCACCAGTTTACAACAGTGGTGGGAGGTTGGGAAGACCCACATTCGTTTATTATGTCAGGAGTACACCAGAAATGTCACTAAGTCACTACAGGCTGACATGGCAGTGTTAGAAACTGAAATCATTCAGATTCAGCAGCTTCTACAGCAGGGTCCAGATGTCAAATTGTTGGAAACTCTTGGGGTTAAAAAGAAGGGCCTTGCCCATTTATTGGAAACAAGGGCTCGGGGGGCTCTAGTGAGGGCGCGATTCCAACAGATAACTGACATGGATGCACCAACCCAGTATTTTTTTGGACTTGAGAAAAAGAACTCTCAACATAAAGTCTTACATTGCATAAGACAGGATAACGGTGAGGAGACTCAGGACCCGGGTGAGATAAGGCGGGCGGTCCGGAGGTTTTATGAGACTCTTTTTGCAACAGAGGAAGGTGAGGCTGAGGAACAGCAGACCTTCTTGAAGGATTTACCTCACCTTCGTGATGCAGACTCCGAAGAGCTGGAGAAGGAGTTGTGCTTAGGAGAGCTCACTGATGCACTGAATGAATTGAATAATGGAAAAGTCCCAGGCATTGACGGCATTCCAGTGGAATTTTATAAAGACTTCTGGGATATTATTGGTCCTGATGTATTGGAGGTATTCCTCTACAGTATTAAAATGGGTGTGTTACCTCAGAGTTGCCGCAGGGCGGTAATAACACTACTGCCAAAAAAAGGTGACCTACAAAATCTCAAAAACTGGCGGCCTGTGTCCCTCCTTTGTGCTGATTACAAAATCCTGTCAAAGGCGCTAACAGATTGCGAACTGTTTTAGCTCAGGTGGTGCATCCTGATCAGAGCTATTGTGTCCCTCATAGAATGATTTTTAATAATATTTTCTTAATTCGAGATATTTTTGCAGTATCCAAACTCTTTAACTTTCCAATTGGTCTTATTTCTTTAGATCAAGAGAAGGCCTTTGACAGGGTCAGACATTCATTTTTATGGGGAGTCATGCAGGCTTTTGGGTTTGGGGACCGTTTTGTTAAATATATTCAGCTATTGTATAGTGACATTTCTGGTGTAGTTAAGGTCAATGGTGGTTTGTGCGAACCTTTTGATGTCAGAAGAGGAGTCAGGCAGGGGTGCCCTTTGTCTGGAATGCTCTACGTGTTGGCCTTAGAACCTTTTCTGGTTAAACTGAGAGGAGTGTTGACTGGTCTATCAATTCCATGTTGCACTGCGGAGCCTGTTAAGGTTTCAGCATACGCTGATGACATCATCATCGTCATTAAAAATCAGGAGGACGTTGACATTTTGCTTCAATGCCAGAGATCTTTTGAAATTGTTTCATCAGCTAAAATAAACTGGGGAAAGAGCAGTGCTATCTTACTGGGCAACTGGACTGGTTTAAAACCACCACAACTGGTTGGTGACCTGCAGTGGTCCTCTGAAGGATTGTTATATTTAGGAGTGTTTCTTGGGGATGAACACTTCATACGAAAGAACTGGGATGGAGTACTGCAGAAGGTGAAGGATCGGCTTGCTCGGTGGAGTGGATTCTACCTCAGTTATCCTACAGAGGCAGGATGCTCATCATTAACAACCTCATAGCCTCAGGACTGTGGCATAAATGCATTTGTTTAGAGCCTCCTGCACAGCTGCTTCAGAATATTCAGGAAGTTTTAATCAATTTTTTTTGGGATGGCCTGCATTGGCTTAGGAGAAGTGTCCTGTTTCAGCCACTGGATGAAGGTGGGCAAGGCATTATAGATGTGTTCGGGAGAGTTGCTGCATTTCGGCTACAGACTTTACAGAAATTGTTGTATCCTTCTGAGCATCAGCCGTGGATGGATTTGGCACAACGTTTTTTTGACCACATTGAAAACCTGAAATTTGGAAAAACTCTGCTGCTGTGCCAGGTGAATAAATTTGATATGTCGGACATACCGGACTTTTATAAGAGTTTTTAGAGCCTGGCAGATGGTGACAATTAAAGGGGATGAGGACAGCCTGTCATTGTTCTGGGTTTTGGAAGAGCCCATTGTTAATAATGTGAAGTACAGTAGTTCAGTGGGACTGTCTCAAACTTTCATTAATCATCTTAAACATGGAGTGTGCACAAAACTAAAACATGTTATTGACTGTGAAAAGTTTTGTTGGAAGAACGCAAATGAAATTGCACACCAAATTGGAGTGCGGTCAGTGAGAGTGGTGCAGACCTTTTAACACAAGTGAAGGCTTCACTGTCAGCTGAGAGATCGGCACTCCTGAGAGACATGTTCAATGAACGGACTCATCCACCTGAGGATCCTGATTTTCCTACACTTTTGGTATCTCCCGGGGGTGACTGGACAACGGCGGAGCAGAGCAAATTTCTTTCGTGGAGAGGCTGATGGACCTGCCTTTGCCAACGGCTACAGGGAAACAATTGTACTGGCTGTGCGTAAAAGTTAGACATCGAGACTCCCTGAGGACGGTAACAGACACTCCATGGAGGAGAAAGATGGACTGCACAGAATTCTCAGAGCCAGCCTGGAGGTCGCTATACAAGCCACCATTGACCAGTAGGGTGGGTGATTTACAATGGAGGGTCTTACATGGGATCTTAGCTGTGAACTCCTTCTTGTCAATTATTATACCTGGGGTGTCTGACAGTTGTTGTTTCTGTGGGGAAAGAGAGACCGTGTTTCACTGTTTTATGTTTTGTGCAAGGCTTGAGCCTTTGTTTAATTTACTAGAGAGGCTTGTTGGGGGATTGGAAATGGTGTACACTAGGGTGGGCTTTCTGTTTGGTTTTAAAAAAACTAAAAGAAACACAGATAATGTGAATTTGGCAAACTTTATTATGGGGCAAAGTAAATTAGCTATTTGGAAAACGAGAAAGCACAAAATTGAAGGGAATGGTTTACAAGATCCGATTGTGTTTTTTAAAATACTGTGCCTTAGTCGCATTTTGATTGATTTTAATTTTTACAAATCCACAAAGAATATGGAAAAGTTTAAAACAATATGGTGTGTGAATAGTGTACTGTGTGACTGTGATAATGAGGAACTGCGGTTTGTTTTTTAGGGGTTTTTTGTTGGTTCAATTGTGTTTTTTCAAAAAAAAAAAAAGAACATGTAAATATATTTATAATAATGTGTAAGTTGTATATTTGATGTTTTTGTCAATAAAGTTTGTTTTTAAAAATAAAAAAATATCTATCTATCTATCTATCTATCTATCTATCTATCTATCTATCTGAGCAAAAGGCCGTTGAACATTTATGTGAAAGATGTCGTAAAATGGCTCTCACTGGGAGAGGAGAGGAGGAGGTACTGTGTTGTGTAGTGCCATGTTACATTACTTATTTTTTGTATTTCATAAATCATTGGTAAATTGAGATGTAGAGAGGTATACCGCCTAGGAAGTTTGTAACAGTGTTATTTACTGAATACAATTAATGAAGAATGTTCCTTATTGTTAGTAGTCAATGATTGTAACAAGAGTCTAATCTGGGTGTGGGAGCTGAAGTGTCATGCTTGAAGCATTAAGAGTATTTCTCATTTCTAATCATATGCTGTTGTTTTCTAACCACACATTCCTACGGTATCTGAGAAGGCAAGTTTGTTCAGTGAACCTCTGTGACTCTTCTGCTCCTTACTGCCATTGTTTTATCCCATTGAATGCATACATTTTTTTGTGTGTAACTTAGGTTTAAAATCTTATTACTCAGTACTTGCAAATTTGTTAGAAAACTGACTAATTTGTTATACTCATAGGCCAAGAAGTATATAAAAAGGTCATTAACCGTTTACTGCTATTAAAAGATTTTTTTTTAACAATGTGCTAATGCAAGTAGGGCTACCCAGTGTTGTGTTGCTTGTCACTTAATTGTGGCCTCACTCGCTGAGGGTTTATATTTAACTGAGCAAGAAATACCGAAAATGCTGCGGCTAACAACTCTTCAAGCTGTCCTGCATCACTGTTTGATCTTCTCATTTTCATTAGGCATTTGTTATAACTTTCAAGGCCTCAAAAGACAATCCCTTGAAGCTGGATTGCAGCAGTAACAGCTGACAAGACGGAGGCAACTGTAAGAATGGAGGGGGAAAAAATGTACTCCAAGGTGGTCTGTCGAAGTTGGAAGAGATTCCATGTCCATAAATGTGAGCCTGCTTGTGTGATCAGGGCTTTGAATGAAATATCTTTAAGGCAAACAGTAACGAAGGACAAAGTTCAACTAGAAGACTACGTGTATTTACATCTGAACCTTCTGGTTTCTGTTCATTTCTGGCTTTCAGCTTACTCTTTTAGCTGGCAATACTGCTTAAAAGAATCTGTTTGTTCCTCTGAGGTTATATAGTTTGTGTGTGTAGCGGTGTTAGTATTTTGGGTGTATACAGTACATCCATGTATATATGTTTGGCACCAATTGACACCACCTGTCTTAGATACTGTACAAGCTCTATCTGTTGTATGTGTATTTTTATGCACACAGTATATGTACAGTTACAGTATGTGTACAGTATTTATGAGTATTGTATTTAATAATGTGGACCAACACAGTGGTACCCTGGATGTTTCTAATGCCTATGATGGCAGCATCCTGTGTACACCTAACTTTCCTGAATGTTGCCTGTGTAGAATTTACACATTTTCCCAATGTGTCTGAGATTTTGTCAAGGTACTCAACTTTTCTTCCTGAAAACTATATGCACATCAGATTTAATTGCCAGTTTCAAACTGGCCCCATGTGAGTGTGGCTGTATTAGTGTGCATGAGTTGTCTGTACAGCTGACTCGCATCCAGTCTAAGGGCTGCTTCCTGCCTTCTGCCCAAGTGCTACCAGGATAAGTTCTGAAGTGACCCTGGAATAAGCAAGTTTGAGATATTTACAAATAATTAGTGCTGGCACCCTCTTCAGGGTGTAGTCCTGCCTTGTGTCCAGTGATAGCTGGGATAGACCTGCTCCACCACGACCCTGGTCTGGATTAAGAGGGTTAGAATATGACATGACATGACATACAGTTATAGATAGATCTGTCTATCTATCTATCTTCCATCCATCTGTCTATCCATTATCCAACCTGCTATATCCTAACTACAGGGTCACAGGGGTCTGCAGGAGCCAATCCCAGCCAACACAGGGCGCAAGGCAGGAAACAAACCCCGGGCAGGGCGCCAGCCCACCGCAGTCTGTCTATCTTTATTTCTTTTATATAGTGCCTTTCATCTATCTATCTATCTATCTATCTATCTATCTATCTATCTATCTATCTATCTATCTATCTATCTGTCTTTTATATGTAATGTATGTGCCTTGTACTAGTCTTACTGATTAGTGTCATCAAAAATGTATAATTTGTAATTTATTTCTGTATTGTACCTGGCTATTATTCTTCCCTTATTCTTTGAGAAGCTTGGAATTGTGTTCACTGTGCTTAGCTTTATTTTATGCAATTCTTGTCACAACATCTGGCAACATTTTGTTGGGTCAAGCTAAGAGGGCCATTTTCAAAACATGAAGAAATATGGATAAAATTCGATTCACCATAGACACTTTACTAATGTTTAGGTGCTCATTCAATGCAAATTAAATGGAGAATTTGCATCTTATAAGCTCATTTATAAAGCTTGAAATATTTCTGAAAAGTTGGAGTATCAACTATGTACTACAAAAATGAATTTTGAATGAAAGTTGTAAATGTTTCCATAAATTATAGACTGAAATCTGTTAATATAACAGTAATTATATTATCATTGTAAATTAAAGTATTTTTAAAAGATATTTGTCTAGTGTATAGTACATTTCTTAATTTTCTATTATATAGTGCCTTTTGTGTTTATCTATCTATCTATCTATCTATCTATCTATCATATAGTGCCTTTCATATCTATCTATCTATCTATCACATATTTTCATGAGTTCATTTTTATGGAATATGTACAGTATGCTTTTTATTTTATTTTCCTTCATAGATCTTAATATGTCCACATCTTCTAAACCGTTCTCTGTGCTCTGTTTATAACTCCTGCTTTAGGAGTTACATTTTTAGTGTTTAGTCACAGAGGAGCAAACGTCTCTCAAGTGATTCAGTGTTGTCTGGCATTTAGATTTGTGACTGATTTGATTCTTATTGAATTAAAAGCTAATTAGTTTATTCAGTGTAATCAAAGGGGAACCACAAAAGCTTCAGGATTCTGGCCTTTTTAAGTACCCTGTGGTGAAATGAACCTTTTAATGTTTCCAGTTTCAATTTTCTTTCATCCTTTTACAAACCTGTTTTGTATATTACAACTTTTTTGGGTGGTAATGGCTTTGGGGCTGGACCCCATCCTGGTAGCATTGGTTGCAAGTCAGGAAATTGCCCTATCCATCTCAGAGCACATTCAGGCATAATAGGTCAATCCCCTCATACACTAATAGCTCTATCTATCTATCTATCTATCTATCTATCTATCTATCTATCTATCTATCTATCTATCTATCTATCTATCTATCTATCTATCTATCTATCTATCTATCTATCTATCTATCTATCTATCTATCTATCTATCTATCTATCTATCTATCTATCTATCTATCTATCTAGAACAGCAACTTCCAATCCCAGCAGCAAGGAGGGGACCCACCGTGGTCAGGTCACAGTCATGCGTTCACCCGTACTCATTCACAGCACGTTAAATGGCATTATCAAGAAATGCCTGAAAGTGCTGAAACGTTTGCAATCGAAACTGGCAGTTCTATGTATCGTCTGACATGTGAATGAAAAATAATACCTCTTGCTTCATCTGTTCATAGTTCAGGGCAAGAAAATGGCTGACAAGGAAGTGCTGTTTTGATGAGGTGTGGTGAATGAATTTCTTGAGAGGGATGAAATTCCCATGACAATTAAATGAAAGTTTAACAAGTACATGGAGGTGCCTGCATGCCTGCTAGCAGTGTAAGATGATGGATAAAACACTTTAAAGATGAGAACACAGAAATAAGCAATCAGCCCTGTAGACGTCTCCCATGAGCAGCAGTTTAGCAGACAAGCAGTGCATGTGGGTCTGGTAGCCTGTTGCTGCCATGTAACAAGGCCAAAACCAGTGCTTTGTTTGGTGTTAATGCGACTTATAAAGCATCAACAAGTAAATGAGAATAGGGGCTACGTCTACTAGTCAGTTACTTCAGGGTGGCAAGAGCTTAGCAAAGACTATGTTTGTGTTAAAGGAATGCTCCACCCTAAAATGATACTTTTTTAATATATTACTTACTCAATGTAGCTTGATATGATGAGAGAAAAAAAAATCATCTCATGTTTTCATGCAGAACAGAAATAACAATTCTTCTGACAGAATACGCGCTTGTAGAGACCAGCACTGCAACCAATAACAGAAACGTCCGTGAAAAACTCTCACGTTATTCACATATTCTACATGTCAAGTCACCCAATCATTATTTTTATTTTTTTAGCCTCCGTTCAAGTCTGTCTACCTCTCGCCACGTGTTAGAGCGTACCCTGCCTCCACTTAGCTAGCGATGCTTGCTTGTTCAGCAGACATTACCATCTACAGATTGTTACAGGGTAACGTTTGATGTTTTTGAGAGAGAGAGATCAGAGCTCCATGTGTTCTAGAGGGTAGCTGCTGATTGGCAGAGATATCATGGCTACATGCTTTTCTCCCCACGTGGTGGACTCTGTCCCGTCAGAGCTGAACACGATCAGATACAGTGACAACGTTTGATGTTGAAGTGTACCTACCTTCCGCTTGGCCAGAATTACATATTTTTTATTGATTTTTAAACTTCGTCCTGTTTCACTACTATGTGGGCGGAGCTATGGGAGGACAGCTAGTTGTTAAATAAAACAGGAACTGAAGCGGAATGCACTCGAACGCAACAGAGTTTTCCTTTAATAAGCCTTACAAGGTCTCATTGATAACACTTTGGTATGGGAGATCTCTGAGTATCTGACTTTGTCACTTGCCATCATGTAATGGGAGCGTTTTTGTGTTATGTAGCACTCTGCTGGGTTGGCAGCTCAAAAATGTTGGGACTAACTCTGCCTTATCACTCACTCCACTACAGAGCATATTAAGAAATTGATTAGGGTACGATGGACTAATAATTTACCACAAATCTAAGTCGCTTACTTTGCGTAACATGGTACTCTGAAACCCACAACCTCAGGGATTGAAGTCCAAGGCCTCCACCACTACGCCACACTGCCTGCATTTTCATATGGTGGGTGCATTTCCTTTTACACCCAGGCTGTGTAGGGAAAAACAAAAAATAATTCACAGTTTCTATCATCCCAAAGGTTTTGACCACAGTATTATAAAAACCTTCCAAGATTTGAAATGAATTTAATGACGCTATACATTTTTTCAGTTCTTATAGACTTTGTTTAAAGAGCACATTTTTAGACTGTTTACATCAGGGCTGCCGGCTCTGCAAGGTCTGGAAGTGCTGAATGAATCATTGCTATCTTGAAAGAATTAAACTCCATGTGACTTGGAAAGGCTGACCTTTCAAAGGCCCATTGCTGTTAAATTGACTGAAGATGTCAAATCGTGGTGTAAAGCACCTATTTTGAATACTTTGCATGCTTCAGTACCTTTAATCACCAGGAATGTAAAACCAGAGAAGGGAACACTTGTCAGCAGTGGTCAACACTTTAAGTGGAAAAGAGTTTCTCTGAAGCTGTCCATTGTCACACGTGATGCTGTAATCTTATTACGATCTCTTTTCTGGGCTTGTAGTTGGACAATACTTTTAACTTTCAATCTGTTTATTTACTTAGTGACTATTTTTTCACACATTTGCTTCCTTTTTTTTCTTAGGATGGCAAATGTTTAGCATTGAAGTCCCAAGCACTGGGATGCAAATCCGGTCCCTGGTGCGGAGTTTACATGTTTTCTCAATATCTGTTTGAGTTTTCCTCCCATATCCCCCAAGAAAAAGTGCATGTTTACGTGAATTGGTGACCCTAAACTGGTGCTACTGTAGCGTGAGTAAGGGTTTGAGACCTGCCAACTTTCTGACTCGCTCCTAGTGCTTTTGGGATAGGGTTCAGACCCCAAATCAACCCAAAGTCAGATAAAACGGGTTTGAGAAAGTTGTGTCATTTTTTTTACGTTGGTTGGTGTTGCTGCGTCCCAATTTTAAATAATTATCATTGTGGAGTTTGCATGCCGTTTCTTCCAGGTGCCCTCCCAAATCCCAAAGTTAACACTGGACAACAAAGATTTTGCTTCCTGAACACTTCTGGTTGTATCTTAAGGATTTTGACCCACTAATCACAAACATATCATCTTTAAATTGTCCTATCATATACCATTGTATTGAAACCACCGATTTGTTTTGTGATTTCTTCTCATATTATAAGCGTACATTGTCTTGCATGCGCCAGATGATTGCCTTCTGGTTTCACTTAAGGTATGTGGTATCACCCCGGGATGAGAGGGGGTGTTGTTACAAACAGTCTTTTCTCCTTTTTCCTTCATAGCAGTGAGAAACCACCCCTTGAGACCATCAAAGCCAAGGGAAACATCCCTTTTCGGTCTGCTTTTTATAAAAGGGAGACCCTCCAGGAAGGTGGTGTCTCATTTTGGATCCAACGTCACTAGAGAGTGAGCGAGAGAAAGAGTGCATCCTGTTATACAGATCACTATACCAATTGTCCCCATGATGGCGTGTTTTGTTTTACGTTTTCTTTTTCTGTTGGAATTAAACATGGCTTTGCCTGTATGGCACTCCAGGCTTTTAGAATTTGCCCTGCCTCAACATGTTGCTCCGCTATAACATGTACATTTCAAGAGCTACAAGTGAAACATCTGATTGTGATCTAAAAGAAGTGGCGCAGCTACTAGGAAAGCAGCTGGAATATAGCAAGTACAGTCGTCCCTCAGTATCCACTTGATTAAGTGGATTTTAGAATGCTGTATTATGTCACGGTTGTTAATTTGTTGAATCCCAGTTTGTACATTCTACCTGTGTCCATTAGGTTTTTTCCCCAGGTTCTCCAGTTATCCTCTGTCACTCATGTGCATATAGGAGATAGTTTAAGGCCTTTGGAGATGGTTGTTCTCCTACCTGGACTTTGAGAGTCCAAATATCCATAGCTATACCCTGAATGATGGCTGTGACGTCTTGTTCCTCCATCTTCGCCATGATCCTGCTGACTACGCCACTGTAGGAACAAGACAGAAACCATTAGGCATCCTTGGACAAATCCCGAATAACCGAAAGAATGCAAAAAAAGCAAAGAAAATGTGTAAAATGCAAAAAGTCTTTTCCAGTGTGAGTCTCATAAAGTGGACTGCCTAAGATGGCAGTTCTTCTGGTTATGTGGCAAACGGGCAGGAAGGGGCAGGTGCAGGCGGGCGGAAACCAGAAGTGATATCGGAGATGGAGAGCTGTCGGTGTTCCTGTCTGCAGAAGGAGGAAAGGAGAGGACATTATCACATGGTGTCAACCCCTGGATCGGCAGAGAACAAACATCACCAATATCCTTAAACTGTCTCATATGCGCACGCATGTGACACCTCCCATATCACAAAGTTAAGGGGTAATAATAATAATAAGAATAATATATTTTTATGTAATGCATTTTTCACACTCAAAGTGTTTCACAAACATTCAAAAGGGTACAGTAGGAATAGAAGCACAGAAGGCTACAGGCGTTTTACTGTTTTGCTGTCAGCTAAAAAAATTATTTAAAAAATGTACAAGTTGAAGTAAACGCTCTCAAGGTACAATTGAAAGAGTTAACTAATTTGTAGTTGAAATCGCACAGCATGTTTCTCTCTTTTAAGATAGATAAGTTCACAAATCCGCCTAAGCTTCTAAATGGGAGATTTTAAAATTCTAAAAATGTTTACGGTACGGAAAATCAGTTCACAGAGAGCCAAGTTGTTTCTTGCTGACAGACAGACAGACAGAACTTGACTATGCTGCAGGTTCCTTTCACATTATACAGTAAGCAAACATGCATTAAACCAGTTGGTATGTTATAAAATATATTATAAAAATTTTTAGTATATGGTGTAAAACACTGAAAAATAAAAGTGAAATATTTCAAGAGTCTTGATGTTAATAACATAGTTAATCAAATATTTATGGACTGTTTATAGCTGCTTAGTACTGTAATGCAGTGTTTCTCAACCTGTTTGGTGTCGTGACCCCCTTTTTCCCATTTTAGTGTCTCCATGACCCACTAGCGGATCGAGCACGATCGTCAGAGTGGTGGGAGGAAGAGTTTGCCCCTCGGTGAATTGAGTGCGATCGTCAGAGCCTTCCCCCTTGGTGAATCAAACACAAACGTCAGAGCTTTTGGTCCCCCTTGGTAAATTGAGTGCGGCTGCCAGAGCTCCCCTTGGAGAATTGAGCGCGATTGTCAGAGTTAGGAGGGGGTCGAGAGCGACTGTTGGAACGGCCACCCACTATTACCCACTACCATTATAAACAATAGCAGCTTACCACCCACTAGAGGCAGCCCACAACCCAAAAGTGGGTCAGGACCCAGTGGTTGAGAAACACTGCTATAATGTAGGCCTAACCTATAGCATGATCAACTTTATTTGTGCTTCAGTTGTCTTCTTAAAGATGTTCATTTTTTACTATTCCATCCATCCTTTTTTTATTAACCCATCCAATGGAGTCTTATGGGACAGTACTGTGTGCAAGGGGGGAACCAGCTGTGGATTTGATGCCAGTCTTTCACAGGCACACATACATAGAATTTAAGGGGAGCTAGTTTATACTCACCCACCAGCCTGGCATGCACATCTTTGGGATACAGGAATTGAATCCATGGAGATATGGACAGAACAGGCAAACAACACACAGATTCTGAGAAGGACAGGATTTGATTTCAAGACTCTAACGCTACAAGACAGTAGCCTTGTGCCACTATGGCATCCACTTCATAATATTTTGACATTTTCTTTTACTAAATGAGGCTTTTCAGCACCCAGGCTTCTGTGTGGTATTCAAACCTCTGCGTTGCACTAGGTTGGAGGCCTTAAATTCTCAACCAACATGGCAGGCTTATTGTTCATTGTTATCTAAATAAAGGTAGTCGTGATTGTGGCCTTGCTTGTTTTTTCCCCAAATGTTTGTACACCTGCAGATGTCGAGGCCTCTTTCATTAACGTTTGTTTGTCAGCCGGTGGAATTCAGCTCTGCGGGTTCTTAGCACAGGTGCACTTCTCACTTGCCGCTGCTCGGCTCTCTACCCCTAGACCCCCACACCTTAAATCAGTCATCCTTGGCCACCTACCACAGTGCTCAACACCGTAAAGCAGAAAAATTTACATTAAAAGGACAAGGTCGCAATGTAGCTGAGGTAATGTTTGGTCAAGGAAATGCCACTCAACTTCTTTGTAGTCACCCTTATTGTTATCTGCATCTGATCACTATCATTATTGTTTTTTAGTCCTTGTACCAGGACCGTTACATACCAGTGAACTATTAACAGAGGCTGATCCAGGTTCCCTTTGTGTTTTCATGAAACAAAACAAAATTAGCATAGCTATGCTGTAAGTAAATCAAGAGTGAATCAAGTCCCTAGCTCTCTAGGTGCTTTAGAATTCTGAATACATTTTCAGCATTACTGTGAAGGTGTCAGCAGCTGACCATGTGCTGTGATTTCCTGAATCTGTTCAATCCAGTTTAAGAGTCTTTAGGAAGTAGGAGCCCATCCTGTCAGTAGGGGTACACAGTAGGAACCAACCCTAGATGGCATGCCATTCTGTTGCAGGACACACTCACAGCAGGCGAATTCAGAATCATCACTAAGCCTCACTTCTACAGTACAGTATCCAGATTTGGGAGAATTACCTGTGGAAACATGGAGTGTGAACTCCAATCAAAATCACTGAACTTTAGTTTGAACCCGGGAACCACAAGCATTGAAGCATTGGCAGCTCTAATTACTGTTTCTTTTCAGTAATCGTAATGTATCATAGATAGATAGATAGATATGAAAGGCACTATATGATAGATAGATAGAAATGAAAGGCACTATATGATAGATAGATAGATAGATAGAAGTGAAAGGCTAGATATATATAGATAGATATGTAAGGCACTATATGATACATAAATAGATAGATATGTAAGGCACTATATGATAGATAGATAGATAGAAATGAAATGAAAGGCACAATAAGATTAAGTAGACACTTAAACCAGCCCATCCACACCATGCCTACCACTAACCATAATTCTAGTGTTTGATGTGAACATTAAATGAAGGGCCTGAGCTGAATCGGCAAGATTTTATGTATTGATAGATAGATAGATAGATAGATACAGTAGATTTCATTTTATTTGTCCCAAAAGGGAGGTTTAGCCTTTAATAGATGCTCAATGAATAAATAAATCTATCCACTAAATAATAAAACTCTATTGCCAATGTGTGATTTTCTGTCTGATTCCTTCGGGCAATCTGATTGGTCAGTGGTAGGGATGATTACATGATACATCAGGGGTGCAAAATTCAATTCCAGATTATTGCAAATTTTTTTTTTAACCTTTAGAGAAGAGTAGTTAAAATGGAGCATTTTAATGACAACAAAGCAAATAATGTACCAAGTGATAGCGGGTGTGAAGTCAGTAGGTGAATTTGGAGAGCATGGGGGGTCATTAGGTCACCGGAAAGGGGTTTGTGGCGCTCTTGATATCTCTATAAAAGGTTGAAGGTCCAAGTCTTTAGAGTCCTGGTGCTTCCTGTTTTGCTATATTGTTGCGAGACATGGACGCTATCCAGTGACCTGAGATGAAGACTGGACTCCTTTGGTATTGTGTCTCTTCAGAGAATCCCTTGGTACCGCTGGTTTGACTTTGTGTTGCTCATGGAGTCTCAAATGAAGCACATTACCTGCATTGTGAGGGAGCGTCAGTTACAGCACTACGGCCATGTGGTGCGATTACCCGAGGGTGATCCGGCTCGCTGAAATGTCATTGTTGAGGACCCGAGTGGCGGGACCAGGCCAAGGGGATGCCCATGTAACACCTGGCTGTGGCAGATAGATGGTCATTTCTCTTTGTAAACTGAACCACATGTCTTCGTTGTGTGGTGGGTGCGGCACTGCACCGTACCAGTGTATGCTCCCCAACCTAACCTGACTTGACCTGATAGTGAGTTGGTAGATACTAAGGAAACACAACACGAATCGCCTTCAAAGATAGGAATTATTTGCAAGAGTATGAATGATTTTTTTTTACAGTAGGTAATGGAGGCTCATCTACCATTGCTGGTAGTCAAAAAGTGAACAGAAGGTGAGCAAGGAATCTTGAAATGACAGGGTTTGAGAAGCAGGCTGTGTGGGAACGCGATCGAGACAGGAGGCACTGGGTAAGATTTGAGACATATGAGGATACTGAGAAAAGGCATAGCAGAAACTCTGAGTGTTGCCTTCAAAGACAGAAAGTATTCCAAGAATATAAATAGTGATGTCAATGGGTAATGGGGGCCCTTCTCCTACTGGTGGTAATCAAAAATCAGACAGGAGATGTGCAAGGCACCTTAACATGATAAGAGTCTGAGGAACAGGCATTACAAAGACTTGTTTGTGAGAGGATGCATTGAGCAAGAGAGATTAAGACACATGAGGATACGGACGAAAGGTGTAGGGTGAAGGCTAACAGTTCAAGAGATATAAAATGTATTAATTTATATTAATTTAACTAATATTACATTTATTCTTTAACCTGTCTTTGACAGGTTAGTGTAGCTAATAATGTAAATAATATAAGAAACAACAACAACTCCCATCTAATACACACCAGAAATACAACAAAGGGAAACTTCTGATTTGGCCAAAGATAAAAACAAATGCAGTCCTGGTCACACTATGGCCTTATAAAGATGTATTGCCATTGGTATATAGGAAGTGTTTCTTGACACACATCTGCTGAATAATTTGTTGTCTGAAAGTCCTCAGTGTTGGTGTGTCAGAGAGGGGATGTGTAGCATTGTTCATAATGGCACTCAGTTCTGAGTTATTTCTCTGCTTCTCTGCTACCTCCAGCAGGACTCGTGTACATCCCATAACTAAGCCCTCATTTTTTAATTCATTTATGTTGATTCGGTGGGCCTCCCCTTGAAGTGATGCCTCAGGCTATCACAGAGTTGTACAACATGTAAAGGATGTCACTACCCACATTAACAGAGCACAGTGTGCTAAGCCCTTTGTTGTATAGGAGACCAGTCCAGTCTGTCATTGATGTGGACAGCAAATAATATGAATGGTATTTAATATATAATATTGTGAAAAGCATTATTTAAAATATAATTGCGGTTGATATATGCAATTAAAGGCTTGACCTCCAATTAAAATAAACTTACCAGCACTGCTTATGTTTTTTTTTTTTCTCTCTTTTTTATGGTTTATATTCTTTATTGTTCTAAAGGCAGTCATTAAAAGGAAATGCTTCACAATGAAAGCAGAAATGATGATCATTTCTCTTGGGACACAGGTGCTTGTTGTATTCATCATCATTATGTTCCTTTACAGTGATGTCAATTAGGACATTTTTTTGTAATTTGGATTGTTGTTTTCTCCAGTTGTTAATTAAACTCCCTGTAAACTGAATGTGCGTCACTGTCTCCGTTAAGCTGTTACATTAGCAAAAAAAAAACCCACATCCGCCTCTGTAGCAATTAGGAGGAGGAGGCAGAACGCTAACTCCTAATTGTGACCTTAAGGGAGCTGCAGTCTCTGAATAGAGTGAGGCGTTTAGGAGTTCACAGGTATTGTCTGGCCTTCGGCTAGATGGACTTGGCCTGGGCTAGTGCATGTTTAAGCATTTCATTTATTTTTGGCATTTTAATTATTTTCTATATTTGTTTTATGTTAAACCTGACATAAACGGCATTTGGTGCTCCTGTTGAGTTAGCCGATAAAAGGCGTCATTTCACCCTACTTTCTCCTGTATCAATCTATGGCTAACACGGTATGACACTCTCCTGTTGAATTACTATCATTTAAAAAGTCTTTTTATAACTGTTTTTTGGCCGAGTATAGGAATCACAAGTCACAAAATAATAAATGTCAACCAGGTCACCCAGTTTAATTAACTGAAAATGTCCAACAGAAATAACGCCTCTTTGCGTTTATGTTTCTCGCCCTCAGGCTTAACGAAACAAATGGGTTCAGCTTTCGTTGCCGATTCAGGCTCAGCCTGACAAGCGTTCCGTCCAGCAGGTCAGTCTGGTCACAAAAGATGCCTCCTTCTGGGCAGTTTGGGTTTCTTATAGCTGGGGAACACGGAAGGGGCGGGGCTAAGTGCCCTCACTGGCACGTTTCTCGGTGCTGCAGGGAGAGAAGGAGAAGAGAATGTTAGCGACAGTGCCCCCTCTTGTCTTGGCAGGGTATTACATACCTCAGTCGAGCCCATGAGGAGATCCTCCGACATGCATGCATGCCTCTATCTATCTATCTATCTATCTATCTATCTATCTATCTATCTATCTATCTATCTATCTATCT